>NW_006922171.1:1005661-1040533 GCF_000298275.1 Orycteropus afer afer
TACTTCCGTAGTGATACTGCCTCGGAAACCCAAGGAGGGGTCGCTATGAGTCGGGGCCGACTCGACGGCACATAACAACAACAACAACATATGAATGTAAGTGTATATGTATATGTATATATATATATATGTTTTTTTAACAGAGTTTTCCCCTGAGGAATCATTCCTCTTAGGCAAAAGCTGCAAAATGGGTGATGGCCATCTGTTTAGTTTTATAATTTCAGGATTAATTTTAATATCAGGAGCTAGGTCTTCCTTTTTTCACTCTTATTTCCTAATACAGTGCACCCGGCATTCAGTAACCATACAATAAGGATCTGTGGAGCTAGTAATTCTGAAGCTTGGGAGGGTGAGATACTACCCTTTATGTGGGCAATAGAGGTAGGACTCTGGGGCTGTTTTGTTAGAGGAAGCCAGTTGTTTTCTAACAATGACCACAGAGACCTCTGCTGGCGAATGGTGGGATTACAATTCAGGATCAGAAAGAAGAAAATATGAGGCCAGGAGTCCTTTCCTCAGCTCTTTTCTTCCTTTGTCCAGATTCCACCAAATGGACAATAATGGGGCTGCACTCACTATGGTGTGTAGTAAGACAATGATATGGTGAATACTAAAACTAGTGTGAATGAACAACTTTTCTCTGAGACTACTGAAAAGGGCTTCAAATGAAAAAGGGAAGCAGAACAAGGAAAACTGAACTATTGATAGCCTTCCTATGATCATCTGCCAGTTGGTAAGTTATTATTCATGGTCTACACTCAAGAAAAGTCCAGAATAGGGATAGAGTGAATATAAGTACTGTGGTCTGTCAATCTGTTTAATTTTGAAGATTGTTACTCTTAGTTCTAGATCATATATACTATACATATTCTAGGTTTCACTACAGAAGTAGATTCCTCAGAAAGAAGGTTAGGCAATCTACTTCCGTAGACATACCACCTCAGAAACTCAAGGAGTGTTTCTATGAGTCAGGACCACTTGACAGCAGTGAGTTTAAGTTTCACTTAATACCCCTCCAAGCCTATTTTTCTCTGCACTGTCTTCATATCATCTGGGATGGGTTTATTCGCTTATAAAAGCAATTGAAAGTAATCATATCTTTTTTGTAAGGGAAAGGGAAGGTATTTTGCTAACCCTTCCTACCCCATCCCCATTCTTTCAGTGCTCAATAGTCTAGAAGTCTGTGGTTACCAACGTGGGCGTACAGCAACCTCTTGCTATATGATTTATACATGAGCTTGCAAGCCCAGACTTGAACACTAGTGAATTGGCAGACACAAGTCTCTATGTGTGCAAGTGGACAGTATATGCATTGGCATGCACAATATGGATGATCCAGCACTATGTGACTTAATTTTTTAACATTTCTATATTCTGTAAAGCTAATGGTTGTTTCACTATCAAATAATAATAATAATAATAAAATCTCTTTCAAAATAAATCCTAGGAGCTTGTGAAATGGTCTATTAGTTTATCCTCTTAGGTTCAGTTTGAAAAATACTTTCACTATTTTTAATTAGATCCATTCTGGATATTACATGCAGGACTATTGAAAAAGCAAAAAATTTACATTTGAGGAGAGGCAGAGTTCCCTGTAGGGTCCATGATTTGAAATTCCATGACATCTGAATTTACTTCCAAAGATGGATTTATGACGTAAAGAATGGTCTTACTGTTTAAATCGTTTTGGCTAAATTTTTCATGGATAAATTCACCTACAAAGAAGAAATAAATGAATCTCATGTGAAATCACACAAAACACTAAATAAGAGCAGATAAAACTGCGCAGCTATTATATTCTAAATGATGATTTAAAAAACAAAGTACTTTTTTTAAGGAATCAACATTATTGCAACTATCTTATAACATGTATAAATAATTTTGTAATTCTGTTCCATCCTGTTTAGTGATAGATTAAAATCACTATCTTCAAAGTCAGAAATAACATACAATCCAGGAAAAAAAAATTTTTTTTTTTAGATGAACTGAAATAATTTAGAATTCATGATAGGAGCAAAAATTAGTTAAAATAGGAATTTGGTCCTGACACTCTGTGTCCCTCTGAATACATTACCATCTGGCTGTCAAAAAAAATAGAGGTATAAACAATAAACAGCTGTGTCTCAGTATTTGGTTCTCCTACTCAGGATGAATTTAGGTAAGCTGGGCTTCAAACCCTCTTTAGCACCAATACTGATTCATAAAAGGCATCTATCAGTAAGCACTAGGGAGTGTTTACCAACTGGGCATGCACTTAATTAAATTACTTTCTAGCACTGGTAGCCACTGGGTATTTTAAAATGAGCAATTACAAGGATTAAGAAAGCTGGTACCTGTTGTTGTGTTCTCCAGATGTCCATGTTGTGGGCCTCGTAAAATCTTAAAGATGATCTGATCATCCTCAGTGTCAGGGTCAGAGGCCTTCAGCACGTGGGAGGTGATGTAAATCCCATAACAGCCATTTTTCAGGAATTCCACTTGAGATGGGAGATGCAAGTGTGTGATCTGGGGAGCTGTTTTGTCCCAATGGTCCACCTGCATGGTCCATAATTACATGCAGTGTTATACAAAGGCTTCTAACCCCCATGCGTCCAAAGATTTAATGGTCCAACAGTGACAATTAAACTGTCCCGAGTTGCAGATTCCATACCCCCCACTTTTGTTAATTTCTGCTAAAGACAAGGATGAAGAAGGTGAAGGTAAAGCCTCTGTCTTGTTCACAGCATCCGTCACAGTGCCTGGAATAGAAGTCAACTTTCAATTTTAAACTTTGACCCAACTTTGTCTTTTTTTGTTTTCCTTCTCTTCATTCCCTGCACTTGGCACAGTGTCTGAATAATAGTTCAGTGGACATTTGCTGAGTGAATTAATTAAATTGGACCTAAGAATTGCACTCCAACATTAATGTTGGCTCCACGGAAAGATTTCCCCATTTTCCCCCAATGTTTAGTGAATAACAGAAACAGAGTTGCAAGGGTTTAAACATGCATAGAATTTTTTTTGGTATGTCTTTGTTCAGTTGGCAAAAATGCTGAGTGAAAATAGAAATAGTAAGAAAAAAACAAAAGGTGATTATTTGCAGACATATGCATATCTGTTTCGCTGTGGGTGAGGACCAAGTGACTAATAGATGGATTCAATTTTTAAAGATGATGAATGGGAAATTACTCATGAAGTAGAACAAGAGTATAGGTTCAAACACTATCAAGGGCCTCATTCAGGTATGATAGTCTGTGTGGAGTTCAGTCCATCTTGCAAATTACTTGTAGGTGACAGATGGTGCAATTTTGATTAGATTAACACAAACTCACCACTGATAGTAGAAAACAGGCTAAGAATACTACCTTCATTCCCCTCTGCCAGTCTCACAATATATTTTGTATTTTATATAGTAAGCTGCTATGACACTACTAAATAGAATAATGTGTAGAATGGACTTGGGAAATGTCCACAATTTAGTGATAATTGGGGGGGGGGGGAACATGTTATATAATAGAAGATTATAACACAATTTTTGTAAAAAATTTGTATATTTCTATGGAATTTTGTCACACCATTTTTTTTTTCCTTTGGCAAAGTTCTTTTGCAAAAATAAACATAATTATATACTTTGATAATAAACAATTGGAGAAGCAAATGTTTTATATTTTGTTGGCAAAGGTGTAAATAGTGACAATTTTATGGAAATAAATTTGGAAATAAATATAGAGAACTCTAAAAACATACACATACTTGTAGTCAAAAATTTCACTTTATGAGTATATCCTATGGAGACAATTAGATATATAGCAAAAATGTATGTGTGTCTGCTTGTGTGTACATATACATATATTTATTTGTATATATGTGTGTGTGTGTATGAATGTATGTATGTATATGCCAGTTGCTGTCTATTTCAACTCCTGATTACCCCATGTGTGTCAGAGGAGAGTTGTGCTCCATAGAATTTCAATGGCTGATCTTTCAAAGTAGATCACTAGGCCTTTCTTCTGAGGTAGCTCTGGGTGGACTTGAACTTCCAGCCTTTATGTTAACAGCCAAGTGCCTTAAGTGTTTTCACCACCTAGGGACTTCACTTATGTATGTATACGTATGTATGCGTGTGTATGACTATATATATACATATATATATATGAATACATACACAGATATATAATGTATGAATGTGCACTAAAATTTCAGTTATAATGTTGTTGTTATGTGCCGTCGAGTCGGACCCAACTCATAGCGACCCCTCCTTGGGTTTCCGAAGTGGCATCACTACGGAAGTAGATTGTCCAACCTTCTTTCCGAAGAGTGGCTGGTGGGTTTGAACAGCCAGCCTTCTGGTTAGTAGTCAAGTGCCTTAGGCACTATGCTACTAGAGCTCCCTTTAGTTATAATAGCAGTTAGCAAAACATTTTAAAAATTATCAATGTCCAACAGGAGATTTATCAACTGTTTCTGCCCAAGACTGTTATGTAGCCACTAAAAAGTATGTTTTCAAGGTATATTTAACGACATGAGGAAATGTTTATAATATAATGAAGAGTGGAAAGAGACATATGCATAATAGTATATAAGGAGCTCTGGTGGCGTAGTGCCTAAGGCATTTGACTGCTAACCAGAAGGCTGGTGGTTCAAAGCCACCAGCCACTCCACGGAAGGAAGATTGGGCAATCTACTTCCATAGTGATACCACCTCGGAAACATAAGGAGGGGTCGCTATGAGTCAGGTCTGACTCCATGGCAGTGAGAGAGAGAGAGAGAGAGAGAGAGATAATAGTACATATAATATCATCTCATTGTTTCTTTCACAGACAATGAAATAATGGAAGGAAAACCACAATTGTTATCTTTGTGCGGTATGATTGTAAAAGGTTTTTTTCTTTTCTTATCCTTTTTTTGTAGTTTATGAATTCTTTACAATAACCAATTATTTAACAAAGGAAAAAAGCAACACACACTTACAAAAGTAACAGTCATTCTCCTTCTCTCCTGAAAAGTGTGTGTGTGTGTGAATGGGCAACAACACTCAGAGCTGTGAAGTTGTGGGGGAGGAGGCAAGATGTCAAATAGTTTTCATGGTTTTTTGGGAGAAAAAGCTATGACAACACTGGGGGCCTGCAAGAGGGACAATGGAAGGAGAGGAAAACCCAAAATACTTCAAGTGGTGTAGTGTTGTTGTTGTTGTTATGTGCCGTCGAGTTGGCCCCGACTCATAGCGACCCCTCCTTGGGTTTTCGAGGCAGTATCACTACAGAAGTAGGATTGCCCAACCTAAGAGACCCTCAAAGCTGATAAATAGCTCAATGCAGTTTTATTTTTTTACGTTCTATTTTCCTTAAGAACAAAGTTGTTAGAAAAGTACTACAAACCTGTTGTGATCATTTGTTTTTAGAAAGTATTAACATCTAAACTCTAGCTGTGTGGCCTTCTTTAGGGCCTGTGGTCATACTTGCCATAAAATTCATCCTAGTCGTATTAAACTTGTTGTTGTTGTTGTTGTTGTTGTTTGCCATCGAGTCGGCCCCGACTCATAGCGACCCCTCCTTGGGTTTCTGAGGCAGTATCACTACGGAAGTAGGATTGCCCAACCTTCCTTCCGAGGAGTGGCTGGTGGGTTTGAACCGCCAGCCTTCTGGTGAGCAGTCAAGTGCCTTAGGCACTATGCTACCAGAGCTCCTATTGAACTTCTAGCTTCTTTAAAAGTAGTTCTTCTAGCTCAGAATATTAAAGACATTTTAAAATGTTGGCATATATTCCTTAAAACGTGGGAAATAGAAATACCCTTTGACTCAGTAATCCTACTACTCCATACCAAACTCGCTACCATCAAGTCAGATCCAACTCATAACGACCCCTCCTTGGGTTTCCAAGGCAGTATCTCTACAGAAGTAGACTGCCCAATCTTCCTTCTGAGGAGTGGCTGATGGGTTTGAACCACCAGCCTTCTGGTTAGCAGTCAAATGCCTTAGGCAATATGCCACTGGCGCTCTCCCATCCTACTACTAGGTATACCAAAAACCAAACCAAGCCCACTGTCATTGAGTCAATTCCAACTCATAGCAACCCCCATTGGGTTTCCAAGGCAGTAAATCTTTATGGAAGTAGATTGCCCAGTCTTGCTTCTGCAGAGTAGCTGGTGGGTTTGAACCACCAACCGTCTAGTTAGTAGTCAGATTCCTTAGTCACTGTGCTACCAGAGTTCCTTACCAGGTATACAACCTAGAAAAATAAGAGCCAGGACACTAATAGACAAATGGAACCCATGCTCATTGACACTTTATTCATGATAGCAAAGAGATGGTACACATCAATGGGTGACTAGGTAAACAAACTACAGTACATACACATAATGGAACAATATGCAATGTCAAAGAATAACACAGAATCCATGAAACACCTCATAATGTGAATAGAGGACATTATGATGACTGAAATAAGTCAATCACAAAAGGACAAATATTGTCTGAGACCACTACTGTAAAAAGTCAAGGAAAAGTTTACACATAGAAACCAACATTCTTTGATGGTTACCAGGGATGGGAAAGAAGAGAAAAACACTAACAAGATAACAGACACATGTTAATTTGGGTGAAGGGAAAGCCAACATACAATAAAGGAGTGAGCAGCACAATATCACTAACACAGAGGAAGACATTGAGAGGTGCACAAGAGTTACAGACAACAAAGATGAATACTACTGCATACACAATCCTGTAATATCAGTAATAACATAATAATCTACAAATGGATACGTAGACAGACATGCAAACTGAACAGGTATGGGCAGGCAAATGGGACTACATCTATGACCATATATATGGTTTTGGCAGAGGATATATCTACATACATATTTGTATGTGCTGTAAATATATCCAGGAAAGAAAGGGCAAAGTTTGAAAACTTCTTAGCCATAACCAGTTTGTGGGAGTGAGTCACTGGGCTTGGAGACTTAGGACCATAGTCTTGGGGGACAGCTAAGTGAAGTGATATAACATAGTCCACAAATACAGTGTTCTAAACCCTACTGTGGTGAGTAACGACTTGAATCTTAAAAGTCAGTGAATGGTCATCTGAGATACAACCATTGTTCTCTTCCTGTTTGGAGCAAAGAAGAGTGAAGAAAATCAAAGACTCAAGGAAACAATTAGTCCAAAGAACTAACGGATCACACAACCACAACCTCCAGTACCCTGAGAGCAGAAGAATTAGATGGTGCCCTGCTACCACTATTGACCACTCTGATCAGGACCACAGAAGTCCTAGACAGAATGAGAGAGAAATGTAGAACAAAATTCAAAATCATTAAAAAGACTAGACTTACTTGTCTGATAGAGCCTAGTGGAACCCCCAAGACTGGGGCTCTTAGACTTACCCCCAGGGATCACCTTGCAGGCAAACAACAGATAGGCCTATACAAAGAACAATAACACTCATGAGGAACATAATCCTCGGAATAATCATCTGTATGAGAACAAAATGGCAGCATTTGCTCCAGAGCAAAGTCCAGAAGGCAGGAGAGGACAAGAAAGAAGGACAAGTGGAAACAGGGAACCCAGGCTGGAAGCAGGTAGAGCTGTAAAACTGAGGGAATTGCAACCAGTGTTATGAAACAAAACCTCTATATATTGTTGAATGGAAATCTAATTTGCACTGTAAACTTTTACCCGAAACACAATAAAAATAAAGGAATGAGTTATAAAACCAGAGAACTGGATGGTGTCTGACTACCATAACTGAACATTTTGATCAAAGAGTCTATAGAAAAGCCCTTATCAAAAAGGTAGAAATATAGAACAGATACAGATATTGAAATTCTCAATGGAATCCAGACTTTCTGGAGCCATTAAAGCTGGATGAGCTTCTGAAACGATTGCCCTGAGATAATCTTTAAACTTTAAACAAAAACTGTCTCCTGAAGTCTTCTCTGAACCAAAATAAATAAATAATCTTATTTTAATTAGTAAAGTATGTCTACTTTGGGCATTGTGTTCTTTAAAGAATCATCTATGTAAGATCAAATTGACACCAGCAACTTGAAAGTTTAGATGGAACGTTTAAGTAAGAGCAGTAAGCTTAAAATAATGGTGGTGGAATGATGTAGAAAAGGATAGGAAGAATGCAACCACAACTTGCAAAATGACCAATGCCACTGAATTGTACATATAGAAATAGTTAGAATGGTTTATCATTTGTGTATGGACAGTAGAGTGACATTTCTCAATCTGGGGGAAGAAGTTACATGTCAAGAAAAAGATATTAATAGACTTGAGGGTGAGATGGGATTTGTAGTAATTAAGATATATAATAAAAATTAATAGAAACATAATAATTTTACTATGTACAAGGCACTTCTTATATTGTGTGTCAACATCATCAATACCTTTTCTCTCTTCACAATAAATCATAACTTCATTACGTTTTCTGGGCCTCCCTGGGGTCAAAGACTCACCCAGCACTCACTCCATGTTATCATGACTCCTCATCTTTCTACTCAGATCTTACCTTGATAGAGACTAAAGAGTAAGAGGGAAATCTGATTATTTTACATAATTGGTAGGTAGTGATGGAAGTGTGTTTTACAGGGTAAACTACATCCAAGGAAACTGGATTCTAGGGTTTGAAAACCAGGACATGCTTGGGGCGTTTTGACTAAAAAAAAGAAAAAAGTATTAAGTCCTCCAAGAATCATCAAACAGTTGACACAAATGTGGCAGTGTACTGCCATTGAAAGGACAAAGAATTTGGGATCAGAAAGAATGAGGAGCTGTCACTGAATAGCTGAGTTGGTTTTTTTTTGTGTGTGTGTGTGATTTGGGTGAAAGTTTACAGAGCAAATTCATCTTCCCCACAGAAGTTCATGTACACTTTGTCTCATGACATTGACTGTAATCTCCCACAATGCAACAGCTCTCCTCTCACTTCCTCCTCATAGCCACCTCTTCCCTGTGTCCTTCCCTCCCATGCACTCCTGCCCCCTGTGCTGTCTCCCTTTGCATGCACAGCCCTTCTATTCTCCAATGATTGTTCTCTCCAACGAGTGTATCTATGTAATGTAAATGTTCAGCTCACATGCCTATCTTTTGTTTGCCTGGAAGCCACAAGAGAGGGTTCAATTCTAGAAATGAAGGGCAGCTAGGGGCCATAGTCTCAAGGTTCTACCAGGCTCTATCAGACCAACAAACCTGGTCCTTTTTTTTTTTTTTATGATTTTGAGTTTTGTTCCACATTGTTCTCCCACTCTATTCAGGATCTCCTACACAGATCCCTTACGGAGTGGTTGACAGTGGTAGCCAGGCACCATCTAGTTCTGGTCTCATAGTCATATAGGTTGAGGATCACATGGTGTACCAGTCGCTTGGACTAATTATTTCCATGCATCTTTGGTTTTCTTCACTCTTCTTTGCTCTGGATGAGGAGAGACCCATTGTTGCATCTAGATGGCTGCTTGCAAGCTTTTAAGATCCCAGTCACTACTCACCTACCCAAAGTAGGATGTGGAACAAAGTTGTGTAATATGTTATGCCAATTGAGCTTGCTGTCCTCTGTGACCATGGTCCTGATCCCATAGGTCCAACTACTCACTCCCTCTGGGTAGCTGGCTGTAGCCAAGAAGTGACTACAACCCTGACCCTTGTCAGCTCTACTACATACCTGGAAATTCTTACAGAATATACAAATATACTTGTAGAAACCTTGTCTGCCCATCTTTTACATGGTCATAAGCATACTCCCCTCTGATAGACATACATAATCATTCAGCCTGTCCACACATTCATCCACCTGTGGATCAATGTTTGCCATACACTGCAGTACTGTATGTGCAAAAGGGTTCATCTTTGTTGTCTGTACCTCCCATGCACCTCTCCATTTCTTCTTCTTCCTCAGTGCCACTGTGTAGATCATTCACATTTGGTACATTGCCCTTCCCTTCACCCAAATCAATACTTATCTCTGCCTATTTAGTAATGTTCCCTCCCCTCACCTCCAACCCCTGGTAACCAACAAAGAAAATTTCCTTCCATGTAAAAACATTTCCTTGACTTTTTACAATACCCAAAACCAAAAACCAAACTCACTGCCGTCGAGTTGGATCTGACTCATAGCAACCCCGCCTTGGGTTTCTGGGGCACTATAACTACAGAAGTAGATTGGCCAATTTCCTTCCCAGGAGTGGCTGGTGGATTTGAAACACCAGCCTTCCAGTTTGCAGTCAAATGCCTTAGGCACTACACCAGACTAATACAATATTTGTCCTTCTGTGATTGACCTATTGCACTCAGCATAATGTCCTCCAAGTTCATCCACATTGTGCGGTGTTTTGCAGATTCTATGTTATTCTTCAGGGTTGCATAGTACTCCATTGTGGGTATGTACCCACAATTGTTATCCATTCTTCTGTTGATGGGCACCTAAGTTGTTTCCATCTTTTTGCTGTTGTAAATAGTGCTGCAATGAACACGAATGTGCATATATCTGTTATTGTCCTGGCTCTCACTTCTTTAGGGTATATACCTAGTAATGGAATTGAATAGCTGAGTATTTTTGATCAGAGTATTTAACCTCTGAAACTCAGTTCCCTCATCTATAAAATGGAGATAATAAAATTTAACTAAGAATTTTTATAAGAATTAAATGAGATTCATATAAAATGGAACTGATCTACAGTAAGCACTAAAAAATTTGTAGCTCCTTACTATCACATGTGTAATATTGATGCTGCCTCATAAGTTTTCATATCTTTAGTTGAAAGCCTTTTAAATGCCAGGAGATGGCATGGCCCAACAAGTCTTATCATAATAGTAAACCAGTTGCTGTTAAGTTGATTCTGACTCATAATGCTCTTCTGTGTGTCAGAGTAGAATTGTACTCCATAGGGTTAATGCTGATTTTTTGGAAGTAGATCTTCAGGACTTTCTTTTGAGGTATATCTAGATTAATTTGAACTTCAAATCTTTCAGTTAGGAGCTGAGTGCTTTAATAGTTTGAATCACCCAAGGACTCCATCATAATAGTAGTTACTAGATATCGACTATCTAATATGTTTAAGGCAATGGTCTAGTGCCCTGGATACACCGGAAATTCAAGCTGGATTTAAAAGAGGATATAGAATGAGGGATATAACTCCTGATGTCAGATGGATCTTGGCTAAAAGCAGAGAATACCAGAAAGACTGAAAGTTGATAACAATGCAAAGAATGAGAATTCCAGAAAACTTAGTTATGTTAATGGAGAACCTGAACATAGACCAAGAGGCAGTCTTGGTTCAAATAGAAGAGGATACTGCATTGTTTAAAATCAAAGAAGGTGTGCATCAGGATTGTATCCCTTATTCAATTTATATGCTAAGTGAACAGTCTACGCTGGACTATATGAAGAACACGGCACATGGCATCAGGTTTGGAGAAAGACTCATTCACAACCTGAGATATGCAGATGACACAACATTGTTTGCTGAAAGTGAAGGGGACTTGAAGCACTTATTAATGAAGATCAGAGACTACAGCCTTTAGTTTGAATTACATCTCAACATAAAGAAAACAAAAATCTTCATAACTGAATTAATAAGCCATATCATGATAAATAGAGAAATTATCAAAGTTGTCAAGGATTTCATTTTGCTTGGATTCACAATCAAAACCCAAGGAAGCAGCAGTCAAGAAATCAAGCGATGCATTGCTTTGGACAGATCTACTACAAAAGTCCTTTTTAAAGGGTTTAAAAGCAAAAATGTCATTTTAAGGACTAAGGTGTGCCTGACCCAAACCACAGTATTTTCAGTGTCCTCATACACATGTGAAAGCTAGACAATGAATAAGGAAGTTGTTGTCAGGAGGCATGAAGACACTTCTGAGTCATAGCAACCCTGTGTACAAGAGAATGAAACACCGCGTGGTCTTGCACCACCCTCACAATCATTGTATACTTGATTCCATCATTGCAGCCACTGTGGCAATCCCTCTCATTGAGGGTCTTCCTCCTTTTTGCTGACTCTCTACTTTACCAAGCATTATATACTTCTCCAGGGACCAATCCCTTCTGATAACATGACCAGTACAAGAGACGAAGTCTGACCATTCTCCCTTCTAAGGAGCATTCTGGCTGTACTTCCAAGAATAAGGAAGATTGAAGAAGAATTGATGCTTTTGAATGATGGTGTTGGTGAAGAGTATATACCATGAACTGCCAGAAGAATGAACAAATCTGTCTTAGAAGATGCACAACCAGAATGCTCCTTAGAAGCAAGGATAGCAAGACTTCATCTTATATATTTTGGACATGATATCAGGAGGGACCAGTCCCTAGAGAAGGACATCATGCTTGATAAAGTATTCAGCAATAGAGAGGAAGACCCTGAATGAGATGGATTGACACAGTGGTTGCAACAATGGGCTGCAATATGGAAGGACTGGGAGGATGTTGGAGACTTGAGCAGTGTTCTGTTCTGTTGCAAATAGGGTCACTATGAGTTGAAACCAACTTGACAACAGCTAACAACAACAACTAACAGCTGGATACACATGTTTTTCAAAGAAAGAAAAGTAGATCCAAAGAGTTAAAGAATTCTTTTAAGGTCACTGAGCTAACAAAAAGCAAAGGAGAAATTACAAAGCTCATCTGACACCAAAGCGTTGTTTTTTGCTCCTTTCTGTATAAGTAGTCCCTGACTTACTACATATTCAAGTTACAATGAACCACCCTTATGAGCTTTTTTTTACATCTTATTGTTAGTAATATATACCACAAACAATGTTGCAGTGTGTTACCATTCTCATGTTTACTAACAGATGTTTATGTGTAATGTTTCTAAACCACAAAGACAAATAAGGATCAGATTTATAGAATATTTATAATAAAAGGTAATAATAAAAACTTAAAAAAAGAGATTTTGATTTATCTCATAACCAACTTATGACAGAGTCATGGGAATGGAATTCCATGGTAAGTTGGGAACTTCCTGTACTACCACACTCTCAAGGTCAACCCATGAGCCCATAAAACATGTCTGTTTTATTCATGATTAATATGTCCAGATCTTGAATGAGTGTCTGGCAGGCTGTAGATGTATCATGTTATGTGAAAGAAAGAGGAAAAGAAATAAGGAGATGGTTCTCCTTGAATTCAATGATTGGCAATGAACTGTTGGTCTGCTATACTTGCCTGGATGGTGAATGAAACAGGTTCTTCCCACACTCTCCCATTCATAACAAAGCCTTGGTTTGTCCTATCTGTGGCCACAAAAGTAAATCGGTCAATCTGGGAGTCCCCTCCTGAGTGCCTATATGCCACATTCCTGCTGTCCACGTCCTGTTGAGTGAAATTGGGTTGAAGTAGTGCTGTCCCCTGCAGGTAGAGCTGGCCATGTTGTGGGAGCTGTGCCAGGAGGAAGGTGAGTTTCTCCTGTGGCGTGTCAGGGTCAGTCAGCTGAAGGAGGTCAGGAGAAAGCAGGCCCGTGGCCCCTTTGACCAGTCTCAACCCTTTGTTCCTCGTCACCACAGGCAAGGCTTTGTCCACAGTCTCCAGAGTGACCTCAAACACTCCGTGCTTGGTCTGGACTCCATTGCTGACAATGAATCTGGCAAAGAGAGGCAAGGCAGCCTTCAGCATGGATTCTTGTTTCACCATCTACTGGAATGAAATGATAACAATACATACCTTTACTAAAGGATATGTTGTGTTGTGATTCAAACGAAAAATTAAGGGCAGTTCTTTCAGAAAGATGCCTTTCTGCTGTTAAACCAATCACCAAATAACATATACACTGACCATTCCATGCCCAAAAGTATTTTTTAAGCAACATTAATGGTAGACTCAGTAATGGAGTAGGTTCATTCTAGCAATGATATTTTTTTGGATTCATTAGTACTTAGCATAGGTCCTTGATCCAAATAAGAATTTCACATCCAATTGGACCTATTAAATGACTTTGCAGAGTACACACATTTTATATATTTGGAATTTTGCAATTGTATCTTTTTCATGGGACTATAATAAGCTAGACTTTTAAGACTGGTAACTGGGGGACAATCCAATGAAATGCTGAGTAGGATGAATTTGGCTGATTCACTGTACTCATACATCTTTATGGTGAATTTCTTAAGGGCATATCATATTACCCATGCCATACCAGCCATATAATCCTACATAACTCATCTCCATTCTCTTAGCCTCAATTTTACTCTTCTCTAAAATGAGTGGGACAGACTAGATAATCACTAAGTACATCCAACCCTAAAATAGTTTACATGTGCTTTTGTATTTAACCCTTATAAGAGCTGTAGGAGTTATATTAGACAAGATTATCTTTGCTTTAAAAAAAGAAAATGATAGCAGAAAAGTCTAGAAACTTGGTGTAAGGCCCTAAGTCAGGTAGGAAACAGAGCTGGGACTAGAACCCAGGTCTTTTGACTCCACACCCTCTGCTCTTGCAAAGTGTTTAATAAACGCTAGCTTAGCAATCCACCAAAATAGAAGCATGGTGTCTCAGTACTACTGCAGAACTACAAAGAAAGATATAAAATCAAGGTGAGCAAAATCTCTCTCACAGTTTTGGGCTTGTGATTGAAACCTTAAGGTATTTCTGATTACATTGATCACATATTCACTCACCACTGCCAATCTCAAAATAAAGCTAATTTAAATGATCTTTTAAAACAAACAAACAAATTCACTGCCATCGACTTGGTTCTGACTCATAGTGACTCTTCCATGGGTTTCCTGAGTGGTATTTCTATGGAAGTAGATTGTAGGTTGCTCAGGCTTCCTTTTGAGGAGTGGCTGGTGGGCTTGAACTGCCAGCCTTCTGGTTAGCAGTCAAATGCCTTAGGCACTATGCCACCAGAACTCCCAAATGATTTTTAGAACATTTTAATATATGATTTTTATTTTAAGGAGAATTGAGAGAATTATGGAATTAAACAAGTAAGATACAATATTAAAACACAAAGTTAGGAAACCACTATTGTCATGTAAGATCAACAAATTCATCATAGACCAAAGAGGTGAATTTACAGATAATCATAGGGTAGTTTTTTAGTTGACAGAAATACTCATGGAGAGTATACTCTTACATTCCACTCATGTAAAAGAAAAGAATAAGGTTTTATAACAAAATGATAAGGAAATAAAATAATGTTTTGGTGGAAATGGCATTATAACATATAAGGATTATCTTTGGAGATTCTTTTTTTAATTAGCAAAGTTCTGGGGTTTTATCTGACACATTTGACTAGCAAGGGCTTTATTTTTGGCAAAATATGTCTTGCTCTTAGAGTTTTTTAGTTGATGCTGTACTTTTGACCAAGAAGGAACCTGAAACCAGGTCCTTTGAGAACCATGAGTTGACCAGCTTACCTGAGGCAAGCTTGATAAAAAGCAAAAGGGAGGTAAGTATGTCTGGGTGCAGATTTTACTTGGAAGGACAGGCTAAGATTTTTGAGTTTTCTATTTATCTACTTGATAAAATCATCTATGTGGAAAATACATGATGTTTAGAAAAAGGAATCTATGTCACAGAACATTTCACAAACTCAGACTTATGAAGAACGTAACCTGCCTTATCTCACAGCACTATTTTTACAGTTTGAATATAGGTATTGGATTGCAGTATTTAGAATTGGATTGAAAGTATTTAGAATTGCAGACTGAGCAAAATCACATAGTTTTATTAAAACAAAACAATTTTCCTTTTGTAAAGCTAAATTTTAAATAAATTTATTCTAAGATAATTGGGCAATTTCATGATTTTAAACATTGCTGAAGATGAGTGTTTATGCAATTAGTTATTTATGAAAAAAGAAGAAAGTTGCAAGGGTACCCAGAAAAAAAAAATCTGTGTATTCTGCAACTTTTTACTTAATTTAGTCCAGTAAGATGTATTTTTTAGGTATAAGAATTAAATTAAATTAGGTATATTTCTTAAGCAGAGCTTTTTATGGAACGATGCCTTTATTCTGTTGTTTTCCTGTTACCTTTTCATGTTTCCACCCTAAAGCCTATCATCTGAGTCAAAATAAAATAAGAGGGAGATTCTAATTAAGGAGTTCTGATGACCAAGTGATTAAGTGCTAGGTTACAGTGCTGGAGAAAGATATGGCAGTCTGTTTCCATAAAGATGTCAGTTGATTCCAACTCACAACAACCCTATAAAACAGGGTAGAACTGCCCCAAAGGGTTTCCAAGGCTATAAATCTTTATGGAAGTAGATTGCCACATCTTCCTCCCCTGGAAGGGCTAGTGGGTTCCCTATCTTTTGATTAGCAGCTGAATGCTTAACCACTGTACCACCAGGGCTCCTTCCATAAAGCTTACAGCCTTGGAAATCTATGGGTCAGTTCTATTATGTCTTGCAGGATCACTAAAGAGTCCTGGTGTCACAGTGGTTAAGAGCTCAGCTGCTAACCTGAAGGTTGCCACTCAGCAGGAGAAATATGAGGCAACTTGCTTCCATAAAGATTACAGCCTTGAAAACCCTGTGGGGCAGTTCTATTCTGTCCTATAGGTTCACTATGAGTCAGAATCCACTCAATGGCAAGAAGTTTGATCTTTTTTTTCCCCTTAATAATTTCCTCAGTGGCTCCAATTTCTCCTTTTTTCTACTTTATACCTCCAGGAACACATTTCATTCCCCTCTATTCTGCCTTCTTTTGTAAACAAAAGTGACTCTATTTCCTCCAGGTCCCTATATCAAAATACACACTCATGAAGAGTTTTAAAGCAGCCATATATATATTGTTCAGTACAAATTTAAGCCTAAGTATGTATATTTTTAGCATTATCCTTAATTGTGGGATGAAAGACCCTCATAAAAATATGTCAAAAATCAGCTGCGAAGGAAGGAGATTAAAGGGGAGAGATGAGGATCAGGCACAAGATTAAATGTGAGATTATGTGTCAGGGGCTCCATCACGAGCAGCCATTTTGAGTAGCTCACTGGGACTTTCCTCTCTGGAGGCTGAATTCCAAAATGCCTGACAGGGTCCTCAAAGCTCAGTGTCAGGATGACTGCAGTTCCTGCGCACGTGTGTGACCTCTGTGAGGACACTGAAGTTGTCTTATGGTCCAGGCTGTCTGTCTCCAACCCCACCCTGCCTGGCCTGCCTGCTGAATGATTAGGCTCTGACCATGTTGGTAATAGGCAGTCTGCCATCAGACAGATGGGAATGAGGACAAACAGGCCAGGGACCATAGAAGAGGAAGAAATATGTTTACTGAGGCCAGGGTTCCCAGCTGGGACATCAAGGCAGCTGTCTGCACTGACCTAAAGCTAATAAGCCAGTGGTGGAGAGAATGTAATTTCTAAACATGGCTGAATCAAACACATCATTCCACTTTCATGAGTAACAATGAAAGCTACCCATAAGCAGAGAAATGTTAATCAGCAAAAGACAGGGTGCATGGTCGTGCTTGGGTTCCCATCAAAATAAGTCTAGCAGAACAAGTGAGACAAGGCCAGGGCCGCTCACATTTTTGCCAAAGTTTACCACATAATCTTCCAAATACTCACCCACCAAAATAGAAATTAATTAAAAACAAAAACAATAACCCTCCATATATATTCTCAAGTTTTAAAACAAGAGTGCCATTGCTATAATGGTATCCATTCCAAGGAGAAGAAAGCTGTGCTGTCAAGGTAGCACTTTGGATAGCAAGGTAGCAAATGGATACAATTTGCTTAATTCTCTTTATTACACCCACTCTCCCCCCAGGAGAGACAGCTGCCAAGGTGACCACCATTCTCATGAGATTTGGGGAATGACTCTCAGATTTGTCTGCGGTGCTTGCATGGTCTGATTTCAGCACTACCGTGGTGCTTTCAAGCTTTCTGCATCTCCTGGCGATAGAGTTGGCTGAAGAATCTGCCATCTGTCATGGCATTTAAAAGATAAAAATGGAATCATAAATAGCGCCAGCTCCTCAGAAAGAAAGAAAAAGTCCAGCCGGCATGTCAAAATGGAGGACATTAGCATGTTCTTTTAGTACCTGGCTGCCAGCAGCTGAAGTCAGTTTGCTAATCGCTTGGTGTCATCTGTCCTAGAACGGGCTGCCAAATCTTTCTTCCAGGCCAACAGCACCAAACAATGCAGGAGAAATTTATGATTCAAAAAAATATTTTTGCAGAAGGTAAAATCTGACCATTAAACTCCCCCATTTAATTAATGCTGCCACAGCTTACATTAAAAAGGGAAGGGGGGAAGGGAAATTCTGCCACAGACTTTATCTCTTCTACCCAGCCCAAATTCCTTGCCAGATTGAACAGCAAGCAACATAAATTTAGGTGATTAGATTGGTTGCATAGATTTAATTTTTAAAAAGCACCATGATCACACTTTCATTAAAACAGGCTTTCAGCTTTGGTTTAGCGCCACTTGACAAACAACACGGCAGTCCCTGACGGGGTTAGTGAAATGACAAGATTAAAACGCGAGAGTCTTCGGCAGATGCTAGGCTCTTCTATTATAAATATGCAAAGCTGCTGGCCAAACATCAGAATGGCACTTTGAGGAGGTTCCTTCACAAATTTTTGGTGCAATCAGGTATCATGGGGAAAGAAAAATCTCAAGTGAAAATGAGTGCTCAGCCCAAAATCAGCTCTGATACTCAGTTATGTGAATTTAAGCTACTTCCTTCACCGTTTGGAAGCTCGGTTGTCTCATGCACAAAATGGCAATTAACTACATCTCTCTGAAATAAGGGAAAGAACATACAAAAAAGCATCTGGTACACTGCCTGGCACGCTGCAGGTGCTCAGTAAATACAAGCTTTTCTGTGTTTAAGTGAAGGGATTGGACTAAACCAATGTCTTTCAACCTTCATTGTTTTCTCCCTGTAGACCTCTTCCCTCATCTTGATTCATTCAAATACCACCTTCATAACTGTTGTCTGTACTGTTGTTGTTGGGTGTTGTTGAGTTGATCCCACTCATAGCGACCCCACGTGACATATTAGAACTGCTCTGTGGGATTGTCTTGGCTGTAGTCTTTCGGGGAACAGATTGTTATGTCTTCCTCCTGAGAAACCACTGCTGTTGTTGTTGTTATGTGCCGTCATGATGGGTTCAAAATGCCAACCTTTCAGTTAGCAACTGAGTGCTAAACCACTGCACCATTACAACTCCATTTGTTTGTACTACCTGTACTTTTATTATTTATTATTTTGCTTTACAGCAACTCACTTTTTTACTTGAATAAATATATTTAAAAAAGAAACCTTTTAACTGCTAAAAACTGAAAGCCAATATTGCCATAAATGCTGCAATAATAAAGTACAGGAAAACAAAACAAAGTGTTTCATTCTAGCTAGATATTATTGCTCAGTGGCAATCTACGCCAGAAAAATAATGTAGAAATGTGAATTTGTGTCTGTTTTTGCTGTGTATATTCTCAACAATAACAATAAAATAAATTATTAATTATTATTTTTTTTTATGAAAAGGAAAGAAAGAAAAGTCAGTCATTGAAAACCCTTCGGAGTATAGCTCAACTCTGATATGCATGGAGGTATCAGCAGTTGGAATTGAGGGGGGCTGGCTTTTTAAACTGGCTTATACATATTAGCACCAGCCTGAGACGTTTTTCTTAAAACATTCTAAAGAACTAAAAGAACTAAAAAGGAATAGTGTCTCACTCTTGATTCATTTATGTCTTGCCTTATTTCTTTACTAGGCCACATCATCCTACACCTTTGTATCACTGGTGGTACAAATCAGTTGCTTTGGGAAATAAAGACAGTCTTTCTGCCAAAAGAAAACCTTGACAAGAAGCCCAGTGTGCAAAACAAATTGAAAACAAATGATTAAAAAAACAACAACAACAGAGCTCTTTCTACAAATTTGGATGAGGGCTCCAGAGCCCCAACAATTCAGCCCCTCCATTCTCTGTTCCTGGAGGCTCTAGTGAGCCTTCCTTTAAATCCTCATGTCTTCTCAGGATACATTCTGGCATGGGCTGGACCAGACCTGTGACTGCTAGTTGCTAGTCCTGACTGCATCAAAATCACCCAAGGAGCTTTTTAAAATTACAGATTTCTGAGTCCAAGACTGGACTTAACAAAGTTGCTCCTCTGGAGTAAGGCCCAAGAATTATTTGTTTATTTGTTTTTAAAGATTCCAGCTAATTCTCATGAAACTCATCTGTAAGTGGGATTTAGGAATTCATGGGATGATTTCTAAAATGCCATCTAGCATGACTTTCTATGGATGTATTACCAACCTTCACATGATTCTGCTTCTGCTTCTCAGATCTTTCCCATCACCTAATACCTAACTTGTTTTCTAACATTTATACACATTCACTCATTGGCTTCTCCAGCACAGTCACTGGTTTCTCTGCCACAGCCATTGACATCTCTGCAGCAGACTCTCCTGTGGGCACTGACTGGAGGAAGCATCAATGGAGAGAAGCAAGAAATTCTGGAAATGGGCATGAAATTAAAAGCCCATTAGCTGAGAAGCACCTACCTCCATTAGCAAAAAAGAAAACAAGATCAGTTCTTACTCCTCTCTGTAACTTCTTTACTCCTTCAAGGTTATTCTTGGTGTTGTAAAGATTAGAAGGGGAAAAGGGGTCAAGGAAAGACTATGATAAATAATGATAACAACCACAATAATAATGATAGCAATCAATAGTTATTTCATAATTCCCATGTGCCAGGTCTAGCAACAATTGTGTGAGGACTGTGCAGGACTGCTATGAGTTGGAATTGGCCCTGTGGTAGTTAAGGCTGTGTGTCAACTTGCCTGGGCTGTGGGTTTGAATGGCTTGGCAGCTGTATGTAATTATTCCCTATGATGAGATAGTAATCACCTCCATGGTAGAATCTGCTGTGAGCACCTAATCAGTTGAAGGGGAGTTACCTCAGGGTGAGGTCTTCTTCCAGTATATACGGAGAAGCTTTGAGAAAGGTCTCTAGCTTTTTGGCACATTTTGGATTGTGTTGCTTGCTGATCTTGGGATTGCTCCTGGATTTGAACCAGTGGCCTGCCATGTTACCTGCTGATCTTGGGATTGCCAGCCTCAGCAGCCAGTAACTGCATAAGTTAGAAGAATCCTCCAGTTCTAGTGGGCCTAGAACAAGAGGCAGAGCTGAAGCCCAAGGTCAAGGGGCCTTCACCAAGCCTCTAGAGCCAGCACTCTGAATTCAGACCTCTAGCCTCATAAACTGCAAAAGAATAACTTCCTGTTGGTTGCAGCCATCCACTTGTGTTATTTCTGTTCTAGCAACACTAGAGAACTAAGACAGACTTGATGGCACCTAATAACAACATGTGTCAGGTACTGTTGTAAGTGCTTTATGTGCACAAACTCATTTAAAACTCCCAACAACCCTGTGAGGTAGGTGCTATTAGCACTCTCCCATTTTACAGAAGAGGAAACAGAATAGGAGGTTGTATAATTTGATGGAAAGACACACAATTGGGGGCAGTGGAGGCAGGATTTGACTTAATAATTACACTATCAATTAATTACAATTAGCAATTCTCAAGCAAAAATACCAGCATGAAAACGATTTCCCACAGATGGGGCAATCTACTTCTGTAGTGATACTGCCTCAGAAACCCACGGAGGGGTCGCTATGAGTCGGGTCCGACTCGACGGCACATAACAACAACAACAACAACAATGCTTAACAACATTTAACCTCTGCATTGATTATTTGATATTTATCAATGAAATAATTAGATGATTATCTGCATGTGCAGCCTCCTGTCAGTGGAGCCTTGTGTGCTACTGTGATGTTGACCATGTTTTAGTGGAGCTTCCAGACTAAGATGGCTGGGAAGAAAGGCCTAGCTATCTACTTCTGAAAACAGTCAGTGAAATCCCTATGGGTCACAGCATTTCCAGCCAAAACCAACGATGGGGATGGCGCAGGACTGGGCAATGTTCTGTTCTGTTGTGCATGGGTCTCCATGAGTGGGAAGCCAACTTGACCACAGCTAACAACAACAGCAGTAATGTGTTGGGTAATGCCTCGCAACACCTAATCACTGCATTGATTATTACGATATTGACAACCAAATGATCAGGAGGATATTAGTTTAAACTTCTCTGGATATTTTAATATGTGGCCTATCCAAATTATCTTTCACAAATCATTCCCATTGCTAAAAAGGCAAGCAATATCATCTACAAGGACATTTCCACCGTATTTATCATAGCAGACATATTGAATAATAATAGATAAAATATGTGATAAAGAATGGGTTTTGACCATTAGTGTTAAATATACTTTATGGTTTATGGGGGCCCCTTGAATAATATAGGCAGATGCTCCAATTATCTTATTTTATAGCACCTCTTTCAGGGGTATATTTTGACATGGTAAAAATTGTACTGGGGGCCAGAAGCCCTGGGTTTACAGCAGAAGAATCAATGCTTTCAGGGCCTTCCCCAAATACTCATCCGATTCTCTTGTCCTCATCCCAGACCTATATAAGGAAGGGCCTGGGGATCCATATTTCTGTCAAGGACCTTGAGTTCAGCTTTGAGAACTGCTAGATGACAGATCCTCTAGAGGTTCTCTTGCTTTATCTGACTTGAAACACATTTGAATATTTTAAATGAATGTAGACTTTCATTAATGTTTGTATCTCTGCCTTTTCACTAGATTGTTATTCATTCCACTGATGTATTTGATAAAGAATCCTTGAACAGGTGCACAGCCCCCAATTATAACATTGTTTTTATGGAGAAATATGATACACTTTATGACAACATGATTTATGATCTAGTTACCAGAACACACTGTGTCAAAAGGCAATGGCTGCTTATGCCAAATGTTTCTAGTAAATGCCTTTTCACCAGCTAGAAAAATATACTTTAAAAAAATGGTAAATTACTTTTTTCTATCTATCCCAGAAGCTGGGAACCTTCTGCTCTTCTTATTCCTTCTCAAAAACAGCTTGCATTTAGATGTGTGTACACCTCCATGGAGGAGGACATCATGCCAGGTAAAGTAGAGGAAGACTGTCAATGAGATGCATTGACACAGTGGCCGCAACAATGGGTTTAAACATAGCAAGGATTGTGAGGATGGCACAGGACCGGGCAGCATTTTGTTCTACTCTACACAGGATCACTATGAGTTGGAACTGATTCAATGGTACCTAATAACAGTTTCATTCTTTAAAAACAGGCCGGAATGCATCACCTTACTGCTGTTGTTTTGTGTATGTTCACTTTCCGTAGCTAGACAGTAGAAAAATATAGCTAATACCACAGCTGGAAAAGGACTCTCTCTCTCTCTCTCTCTCCCTCTCTCTCTCTCTCTCTTTCTTTTTGTCTTTCTAAGCATTAATCCAGGGCAGAGATTCTGAAAATTTCCATGGCACTCACCTGAATGTGTCACTGGAAGCAGCTACTTTGCTGTTTTGTATGTAGCAGACTGTTTGTCCTGCTATGTCCATTTGGCTGAAGCTCGTAATGGGGACTCCAGGATAGTGGACGTATTCAAGTTGGCCATATTGTGGGGGGGAAGTAATGACATAGAGCAGTTCCTCAGGCTTGTCTGTTCCATCCGCAGCAAGGAGAATGGTGGTTGTTAAGAGACTTCTGTCACCTTTAGGCACCACAAGAGGCTTTGCAAAGATGACAATATCACCTACGTGGCAGAAAAGGTTGTGGTCAAGAACGTTGTGATATAATACAATTCCAAAGGGAAAAGTAAAAGACAAAGGCCAGAATATGCAAAAATGAAAACCAATATGACACACGAAGGTTATGACTATCATTAATAAAAGAATCATGGGCCAAAGTCATAACATATCTCATGGAAAGGAAGCACATATGGCCAATAAAGACACAAAAAGATACTCAATTTCATTTACAATCATGGAAATGCAAGCCAATATCAAAGTAAGTTGCCATTTCATACCCCCTTGAATGGCAAAAATGTAGTACCAAATGTTGAAGAAGATGTGGATGGAGATGGTCTTATGTTGGGTTTTGGTAGGAGTATAAACTGGTACATAATTTGGAATTCTTTTACAAATAGTTCACTGTTGACACAGGCCTTGACCCAGCAATTCTACCTCAGCTGTGCACTGGAAGAAATGTTTGAATTTGTACTGTTGGATCCAGAAGGGTTGTAGCAACACCATTTACAACTGTAAACAACCCATATGCCTTTTCAATAAAACAAACCATGGGCTATTATAACTGAAACTTACATAATAGCACAATGAATGAATTATAGCACAACACAGATGTAATTCACTAACATTGCATTAGCAAGTTCCATAAAACTAAAAACCAAAGTAAAACAATAATAAGCACAAAATTCAAGCTAGTGCTTTTCTTTGAAGATGGGGAGAGCACATAGGTAGATATAAAACCAAACCAAACTCACTGCCATATCGAGTCATATCCAACTCATAGCGACCCCTCCTTGGGTTTCCAAGGTGGTATCACTACGGAAATAGATTGCCTAACCTTCTTTTTGAGGAGTGTCTAGTGGGTTTGAACCGCCAGCCTTCTGGTTAGCAAATGCCTGAGGCACTACAAGACCACAGTTCCTTAAGTAGATATAAATGTCTGTAATTGTTAACATTTCAGTTTTTGAATTGTGTGGTGTTGTTATAAGTGTTGATCATGCATTTTAAAAAGAATGCATGAATGAGCAAAGTAGAACTAGGCTGTATATGGATCAATAATGCATTATTTAAAAATGAAAGATTATAATCTAATTTTGCTCCCTTAAGTTTCATCAAAAGGAGTTCTGGTAGCATAGTGGGTAAGGCACTTGGCTGCTAACTACAAGGTCAGTGGTTTAAACCCACCAGCTGCTTCGCATGAGGAAGATGAGGCAATCTACTTCCATAAAGATTTAAAGCCTTGGAAGCCCAATGGGAATTGCTATCACTTGGAATTGAATTGGTGGCAGTGAGAAGGTTCAGTAAAAGGAGTCCTGATGGTGCAGTGGTTAAAGTGCTCAGCTGCCAACTAAAAGGTCAGCAATTTGAACCCATGAGCTGTTCTGCGGGACAAAGATGTGGCGGTCTGATTCTGGAAAGATTTACAGCCTTAGAAACCTTACAGGGTAGTTCTACTCTGTCCTATAGGGTTGCTGTTGTTGTTGTTATGTGCCGTGGAGTCGGCCCCGACTCATCTTGACAGTAGTAGGATTTTGGGGTTTTTTTTTTCACTTAAGATTCATTAAAAATTATCATAACACCAATCTTGTGAAGAAAGATGTTGTCATATAACCCAGGATGTAAATAAACTAAACTGGAGAAATGTTCACTTGCTAATGGTTACACAGTTAAAAGGTAGAGGTAGAATCTATACTTCAGCCATTGAACATAAGAATACAAGCTCTTAAACTTTATCTTATTTTGTTTCCTCTCTTTAACACATAGTTAGTTCTTATAAATCTTTATGGCAGAGTAATATTCTATTGTATATCTGTATCTTGTATATATGGCTTTAGTTCTTATATTTAGAAGGAGCCTTGGTGGTGCAACTATTAAGTGTTCCACTGCTAACTGAAGGTTGGTGGTTCAAGCCCAGAAGTAGCTCTGTGGGTGAAGGACCAGGTGACCTGCTTCCATAAAGATTACAGCCAAGAAAACCCAAAGGGGCAGTTCTACTCTGCCACATGGGGTCACTATGGGTTGAAATCAACTCAACACCTAACAACCACAACAACTTATAAATCAATACTAAACGGGTCAGTATCCAAACCAAAAAATATATAAAGTCAATGTCATTATTAAATTGAAAAACACAAATAATCAATAAAATTCTGAAAAGATATCCAGTATCACGAGGAAATTTTAAAAAATTCAAATAAAATATCAAGAAGAGATTGAGAGCAGTGGATCCCAATGGGGGGCAGTTTTCCCTCTGGGGAACAGTTGGCAATGTCTAGAGACATTTTTGGTTGTTATAACTGGGAGTTGCTATGGGCTTTCAGTTGCTATGGGCCCAGGATGCTGCTAACCATTCTATCATGCACAAGAAGGTCTCTCACACAAAGAATGACCTGTTTCAAAGTATCAGTAGTGCCAACAACAAGAAACTATTTTAGAAGATCATATTGGCATTTTTGGTATAACATGCTTCAATCTCAATACACTACGCAAATTAAGCCTGTTCTTTTTAGGTGCTATCGAGTTGGCTCTGACTCACAGTGACCCTATGTACAACAGAATCAAAGACCATCCAAATTTTAAGACAAAACCTGAGCCCCAGATACTACAAAGGGAAGCAAGTTGATTACCTCAAGGACTAATAAGAATAAGGAAGGCTGGGGAAATATAAAAGCACCAGGAGCAGAAGATGAGTCTTAGGGAGGAAGGACATCTGTTCCTGCCTCCATGCAGCCTTTCAGCACTATAAGTACAGAGGACGGGTTGGGGTCGGCTATATACAATGTACTCCTAAAGTTCTCTCAAAGGGTTCCATGTTGTTCTTACCACTGTACGAATCAGAAGATAGAGTAAAACTGGAAGGCTTTATGTTATTTAAAAAGCCCCTAAATGGAAATAATCTAAATATTCAATATGAGCCTTATGATTAAGTTTATTCAGTGGAGTATTGTGTATTGATAAACAGTTGTGGTTACAAAGTTATATGACAGCTTGAGAAAATTCATAGGAAGCAACAAAAAAGAAAGAAAGAGATAACACTGTACAGAGATATGCACCACTATGCACAAAGAAAAAAAGAGAAAATTCTGAACTTCTAGAAATGTTAATAGCTCAATGTTTTTGAAGAAAGGACTTCTGTTTATTCAGGGAAAGAAACTCACTTTGTTGGTTATCAGGGACAGGTGGGAAGGGGTGGGAAAAGTACCTAAGGCATTTGACTGCTAACTAGAAGCTGGTGGTTCAAACCCACTCATCAAAAGGAAGGTTGGGCAATCTACTTCCATCGTGATACCACCTCGGAAACCCAAAGAGGGGTCACTATGAGATGGATCTGACTCAATAGCAGTGAGTTTGGTTTTGTTGGTTTTTATTTAGGGGTCACATGTTGCTTTGGGTGAGGGGAGGAATGGTATGGAAAGAGTCTGTGATCAGCATGGTGACATTGGCTAAAGGAAAGATACCAAAATGTACACAAAAGATATAGACAACAGAGGCAAACACTATTACAGGGACAGCACTGCAGTATTACTACCGCCAAATGCCAGGCTAAGGATTAACACAGACAGGTAGGTGAGCAGGAATACACCCTAGACAAAAGATAGATATGGCTGAAGATAATCTTACATACACAGTTATGCTACAAAATTCCATATACATTACAGAAGCAACAGAAGACCGGGTGGGAAGAACTTTGCAGAGACAACCAAACTTTTTGTGAGAGACAATCACCAGTCCTGGGGGCTTGGGACCATAGTCCTGGGGGACATCATCCTCAATTGACACACATAGTTCATAAAAATTTTGTTCTGCAACCTACTTTAGTGAGTAGTGACTAGAATCTTAAAAGCTTTCAAGTGGACATCTAAGATGTAACTGTTGGTCTCCCCTTGGCTGGAGCAAAGAGGAGTGAAGAAAACCAGAGTTATTTGGAAACAATTAGTCCAAAGATAAGATGGACCATGAGAACCTCAGTCTCTATGACCCGAGACCAGAAGAATTAGATGGTGCCTGGTTAAAACTGTCAACCTCTCAGAAAGGGATCAAACTTGGTGTGGTGGTTATGTTTGTGTGTCAACTTGCCTGGGTCTGGTTGAGTGGCTGGGCAGCTGAATGTAGTTATTCCCCATGGTGATATTGGTAATTAACTCCATGGAGGAATGTACTGGAACAGCTGAGTAGTTGCTTTAGGGATGTGGTCTGCTTCCCGTATATAAGAAACAGCTTTGGGAACAGTCTCTAGCTTATGGCACGCTTGAACCCTGAATGTAGCCGTGTCATTGTTCAGCAGCCTGCCATGCTCTGCTGACCTTGGGACTTTCAGTGGACTTGAATCAATGGCCTGCTGTGTGTTTTGGTAACATCAGGACTGTACCTTTTTATCTGTTGACCTTGGGCTTGTAAGCCTCAGCACCCACTAGCTGCCTGTATGAAGAGATGCCTCTAGCTTCAGTGGGCCAGGAGCAAGAAGAAGAGCTGAAGCTCAAGGTCGAGGGGCTTTCACACAGCCCCTAGAGCCTGGCACTTTGAATTCGGACTCCTAGACTCCTGAACTGTAAGAGAATAAACTCCTGTTTGTTCAAGCCATCCCATTTGTCGTATATTCTTGTCAGAGCTGCACTAGGTAACCATAACACCTGGAGATCCAAGATAGAGTGGGAAGAAAAATGTGGAACAAATTCAAAAACACAAAAATGACCAGAATTACTGGTCAGACAGAGACTGGTGGAACCCTTGAGACTATAGCCCCAGGTTACCCTTCAAGCCAGAAAAGGACTCACTTACATGGAGTGGCTTTCAGTTCAACAGTAGAAAAAGCCACATACAGAAAGAACACCTACCCCAGGTGGATGCACCCACCTACTCTAGGGAGATGCATAACTTGGATCAAGCAGCCATAAGACACCAGAGGGGTAGCATTCACATAGAAGAAGGCTGGACAGACAGGAATTCATGGATGAGAGGGGCACCGGAAGAGGGTGGTCACAGGGAGGAGAGGAAGAAAGAAAGAAAGGACCTCTGGTGGTCCAGTGGTTGAAATATTGGACTGTTAATAAAAAACAAACAAAAAGGTTGGCAATTCAAACCCACCCACTACTCCATGAGAGAAAGATGAGGCAGTCTGCTTCCATAAAGAAGCAAGCCTTGGAAACCCTCTGGGCAGTTCTGCTCTGTCCTATAGGGTTGCAACAAGTTGGAATGGACTCAGTGGCAATAGCTTTGGATTTGGTGTCTAAGTAGTATAGGGCTTCACAAATCCTTTTAGAAAATAATCACATGCCAGCCATGGCAGAGACTGCCCAGGAACTCAACAACTTGATTTGCTTTTCCTCCTGGGTGCACACCTAAAGTTTCTACTGCCCACCTCTCTTAATGTGGCATGTGACTACAACCTAGCCAATGGAATTTGTAAAAAGGAGCTATACTACCTTCAAGCCAAGGCTATGAAATTCTCACTTTTTCCTCCACATCTCACCACCCGAGCAACTCAGAGACCCTCGAGAAGGAGCCACTAGATGGAAAGAGCTTGGGTCTCCAGATGACTACAGGCATTCCTCAGTTGATTGAACTTCACATATTACACTTCACAGATACTGTGTTTTTTTTAAAAAATTGAAGGTATGTGGCAACCCAGTGTCAAGCAGTCTATTGGTGCCATTTTTCCAACAGCATGTGTCCATTTCAAGTCTTTGTGTTACATTTTGGTAATTCTCATGATATTTCAAACTTTTTCCATCATGTTACTGCATACATAATAGATTACAGTATAATGTAAACATAACTTTTCTACTCACTGGAAAACCAAAAAATTCGTGTGATTCGCTTTACTGTGATACTTGCTTTATTTCAGTGATCTGGCCAAACCTGCAATACCTCTAAGGTATACCTCTACATGTAACAAAGTTGTGCCTAAGGGCTAACTATTAGCAATAGAGGAGCATAGTACCTTGCTCACACAGATATATCAAAACAAAATAAAAGGAAAAAAAATCTCAAGTGAGTCACAACAACATATAGCCACAAATTAAACATAAATACAATAACACCCAGTGTCTCAAAGACAACAGACCATCACAGTCCACGCAAAGAAGCAAGATATAGTAGTAGAAACAAGGAACCAGAATACACACCCAGGAAACATCCCTGAGGAAGAAGCAGCATTAGAACTCCCTGATAAGGAATTCAAAAGAATTTGTGTACCATCAATAGATTAAGAGGCAGATCAAGGACTGAAAAATTAAAAATTAAGGAAAACACAGACAAAACAGAAAAATTTAGGAAAAAAAATACAGGAACAAATTGACAAAATAAACAAAAAATTTGAAACGATACAAAAATAACATATAGAAATCCAGAAGATTAATATTAAGATTTCAGAAATAGATAACAAATTTAATTGGCAAAGAAGTAGAATCAAATCAATGAAAGACAGAATTAATGAGATTGAAGACAAATACTTAAATACTATTTTGTATTTTGGGGTCAATCAGAAAAAAGATCAAAATAAAATGAAGAATGCCTAAGATTCATATGGAATACCATATGTGAAGAGGTATAACCTATGTATAGTCAAAATTCCAGAACAGGAAGAAACAAATAAAACTATAGAGAAAATTGTTGAAGATTTGTTGGAAGAGAATTTTCCTAATATGATGAAAGACGAAAATATATCTACTCAAAAACTTCAGCGAACTCAAAACAGGATAGACCCCAAAAGAAAATCGCCAAGACATATCATCACCAAACTCACCAAAACCAAAGACAAAAAGAATCCTGAAAGCAGTACAGGAAAAATGATAAGTTACCTGCAAAAGACAACCAATAAGACTGAGCTCCAATTTCTTGGCAGAAACCATCCAGGCAAGATGGCAATGTAATGATAAATATAAAACCCCGAAAGTCCCTCAGATATGATGGCGAAATTAGGACAATTCCAGATAAGCAGAAATTAATGAATTTGTTAAAACCAGACCAACCTAACAAGAGATGCTAAATGGAGTTTTCTGAACAAAGAACCAACAACAGCAAACAACAACTGATGATTAACACACATGATGACATAACCCAGGAACCAACCCACTTATAGAAGTATCCAAAGCAAAATAAGTTTACAAGACTGTAAAAGGGAACCAGAGACATCAATTGGTAAATGACAACTAAAAACCAAAAAGAGGGAAAAAAATAGTGTAGTTACAGAACTTCTAAATGGTGAGGAAATCAAAACAATTGTGAGATTGAACAGACTGTTTTAAACTTGGGAAGAAAATAATAAACCACAGGATAACTTTAAAGGAAAATAATAAACTTTCATATCAAAATTAAAAAGAAGATAACAAATATTTAGCAAATACTAAAACAATAGCAAGGAAGGAGAAGATAACATGATTCATAAATAAAATTAGCTCAGCATAGAAAATTAAATGGAACAAAGAAATCAGCAATATCATGGGAAAAAAACACATAATAAAATGACATCAATAAATTCACACTTGTATATAAATACACTGAATGTAAATGGATTAGATGCACTACTCAAGAGATGGAGAGTTGCAGACTGGATAAGAAAATATGACTCATCAATATGCTGTTTACAAGAGACTCACCTTAGACAAAGACAAAAATAAACTAAAAATCAAAGGTTGGAAAAAGAGGTATCAAGCAAATGGCAATCAAAAGAGAGCAAGAGTGGCAATATTAATTTCTGATACAATTGCTTTAAGACAATGACCACCATAGGAGATAAGGAAGGACATTAAATAATGATTAAAGGATCAATTGACCAAGATGACATAACAATAATAAATATCTATGCACCCAATGAAAGAGCCCCAAAATACATAAATCAGACTTTAACAGAATTGAAAAGACAAACGGATGACTCCACTGTCATAGTTGGAGACTTTAATACATCACTTTCAATGAAAGATAGAACAACTGGAAAGAAACTCAACAAAGACACAGAAGAATTAAATACACAATCCACCAACTTGAATTTATAGACATCTGTAGCATAGTGGCTAAGACACTTGCCTGCTAACCAGAGGGCTGGCAGTTCAAACCCACCAGCCACTCCTCGGAAGGAAGGTTGGGCAATCCTACTTCCGTAGTGATACTGCCTCGGAAACCCAAGGAGGGGTCGCTATGAGTCGGGTTTAACTCGACGGCACACAACAACAACAACATAGAGAACTTCATCCAACAACAGCACACTATACATTCTTTTCCAATGCACATGGAAATTCTCCAGGATAAACCATATGTTAAGCCACAAAGCAAGCCTTAATAAATTTAAAAACATTGAAATACTGCAAACCATCTTCTCAGATCACAAAGCTACAAAATTAGAAATCAACACTAGGAAGGTCAATGGAAAAAGAGCAAATGAATGGAAACTGAATAACACCGTCATCAAAAACAACTGGGTAATAGAAGAAATAAAAAATTAAATTAAAAAATTCCTTGAATCAAATCAGAATGAAAACACAACATACCAAAATCTTGGAACACAGCAAAAGCAGTGATCAAAGGCAAATTTATAGCAATAGATACACATCCAAAAAGAAGAAAGAGCCAAGATCAACACCATAACCCCAAATCTCCAACAATTAGAAAGAGAGCAACAAAAAGGAAGGTTGGGCAATCTATTGATACTGCCTCAGAAAGCCAAGGAGTGGTCGCTATGAGTTGGGTCTGACTTTATAGCACATAACAACAACAACAACAACCAAAAGAAAAGAAATAATATTCAAGCAGAAATAAATGAAACAGAAAATAGAAAGAAAACAGAAAAAATCAACAAGACTAGAAGTTGTTTCTCTGAAAAGATTAATAATATCAACAAACCACTGACAAACTTAACAAAGGAAAAGAAGGAGAAGTTGCAAATAACATGAGTAAGAAATGAAATGGGCAACATCACAACAGAACTAACAGAAAGAAAAATAACAATATCAGGATACTGTGAAGAACTATATTCCAACAAATTTGAAAATCTAGATGAAATAGACAGATTTCTAGAAACACACTACATACCTAAACTAACAAAGACTGACGTAGAAAATTTGAACAGACCCACACACAAAAAAAAGAAGAAATGGAACAGGTCAGAAAAAAAATTACCAACAATAAAAAAGTCCTAGCCCAGACAGCATCACAGGAGAATTCTACCAATTATTCAGAGAAGAGCTGACACCAATCCTACTAAAACTATTCCAGAACATAGAAAAGGATGGAACCCTCCCAAATTCATTTTATAAAGCAAGCATAATCCTGGCACCAAAACCAAACAAAGACACAACTCGAAAGGAAAACTACAGACCAATATCCTCAGGAATATAGCTACAAAAATCTTCAACAAAATCCTAGCCAACAGACTCCAACAACATATCAAAAAAATAAACTTCACAGCCAAGGGGGATTCATACCAGATGTGCAAGGATGGTTCAACATTAGAAAAGCTATCAGCGTAATCCATCATATAAGTAAAAAAAAGAAAAAGAATCACGATCACATCAATAGATGCAGAATAGGCATTTGATAAAATCCAACACCCATTCATAAAAAAAAAAAAAAAAAAAAAACGCTCACAAAAATAAGGATAGAAGGGAAATTCCTCAATATAATATAGGGCATATATGCAAAATCAACAGTCAACATTATTTTCAATGGAGAGAGAAATGAAACCATTCCCCTTGTGAATAGGAACCAGACAAGGTTGCCCTCTATCTCCATTTCTATTCAACATTGCATTGGAAGTCCTAGCCAGGGCAATATGGCAAGAAAGGGAAATCAAAGACATCCAAATTGGTAAGGAAGAAGTAAAACTATCTCTATTTGAAGATTATATGATCCTATGCATAGAAAACCCAAGAGATTCAGCAAGAAAACTACTGGAACTTATTGAAAGATTTAGCATAGTGGCAGAATACAAGATTAACATACAAAAATCTGTTAAATTCCTCTATACCAGCAAAGAGGTCTATGAATCAATACCATTTACAATTGTTACTAAAAAGATAAGGTACTTAGGAATAAATCTTACCAGGAACACAAAAGACCTATACAAACAACACTACAAAAATGACAAAACACTACTTCAAGAGACTATAAGACGAGGTTCCGGTAAGATGGCAGACTAGGCAGAAAGACTGCACAGACCCACTTCAACAAAGAAAAGGGAAACCAATTAACACAGACACAGAAGATAATCCTGGACCCCTGAGCCTTGAAGGGAGGGGTATAGAAGTGGACTAAACCTCAACTAGCAGAAGAATTTGCATGAAAATACCAAAAAAGGAGACATACAGAGCTGCGGTCTGGCAGTGACCCTGAGCAATACTGACGGCACAGGGCAGACAGCTTGGAGAGTGCCGAGTTTGGTAGGACCTAAGAATTAACCTAAAAATTAACCCTGCTAGCCAGGGACTGCACGGAGGACTGCTCTGGTGGCTGGGGAATAAACGGAGAAGGTGAAGAGAAAGGCGGGCTGAGCTGTGGACTATTGTCTGTCCAGAGGGTGCTGATATTTTGAATGTTTAAAAGTGGCTTGACCATTTTGGATATTTAAAGAGACAGCTCTCTTGAAGATTCTAGGGGCTTAAGAACAGGTTATGCTTGCCAGCAACCCCAAAGACACTCCAGATCTGCATGACTGAAAAGGTGTGACAGTCCTCTTGTTACTCTTATACCCAACACCAGCTTGGTGGATGGAGATGTGGCCATCCCCCACTCCCACCCACCTTCTAGGCCTGCAGGAACTCCATCCTAGTCTGTGTGCTCAGGCAGAGCCTGGGTGCCCTACCCTGTCCTCCACTGTTTTTTTTTCTCTTTTTTCTATTTTTATTTCTTTTTTCTTTTTTTGCTTTCTTTTTTTCTGGTGTTTAGTTTGCTTGCATTTGTCTATTTTAAAACTACTACTATTATTAATACTTCTGTCCTTTTTACTATTATTCCTTATTTTTCCCCTCCCAGGGCCTAGTTTTCAGCTTTTTTTCTTTTCCCTGTTCCTAGTTGAAAAAAATTTTCTTTTAATTAATTTTTCCCCCTTTTTTTCTCATGGTTAAACTCATTCCTTGTTTCTCTTTTTGGATTTTCCTGCTTTTTTCTTCATTATTCTCCTTTTCTACCTATTTTTCCCCTTAGTGCCCTATCCCCAGATATTGCAGGTTTTCTCGTCTTTTTCTTCTTCTTTTTCCCTTTTTTTTTTTCATTACTGTTCCTGTATGAAAACATCATGTGTTTTTTGTCCATGTGATTTTAGTTTTTTGATCATTCTTCAATTGTAATTTTTGTCTAACTGA
>NW_006922171.1:1054220-1081432 GCF_000298275.1 Orycteropus afer afer
TCCTTGAGAGAACAATCATGGGAGAAAGAAGGACTGCTTATGCACAGGGAGACAGCTCAGGGCAGGAGTGCATGGAGGGATGGACACAGGGAAGAGGTAACTATGGGGAGGAAGTGATAGCAGAGCTGTTGCATTGTGGTAAACTGTGGTCACTGTCATGAGACAAAGTGTATGTGAACTGCTGTATGGAAAGTGAATTGCTCTGTAAATATTTACCCAAATCACAATTAAAAAAAAAAAAAAAGAGAGAGAGAGAGACTGTAAGACATTTATGTAAATGGAGAAATATATCATTCTCATGGATAGGAAGATTGGACATTGTGAAAATGGCAGTACTACCCATAGCAATCTATACATTCAATGCAATCCCAATCCAGAACCCATCAACATTCTTTAAAGACATGGAAAAGCCAATCACTAATCTTATATGGAAATGAAAGAGACCTTGGACAAGCAAAGCACTACAGAAGAAGAAAAAAATAGGAGGTCTCACTCTCAGATCTCAAAACCTAGTGTACAGCTACAGTAATCAAAACTGCCAGGTATTGGTACAACAACAGACACATACACCAGTGGAACAGAATTTAGAACCCCGTAATAGATCCATCCACCTATGATCAACTCATCTTTGACAAAGTGCTGAAATCCATTAAATAGGAATGAGATAGTTTTTTTTTTTTTTTTTTTTTATAAAACAAATAGTGCTGGTAAAACTGGATATCCATTTACAGAAAAAATGAAGCAAGATCCATACATCACACCATACACAAAAACTAACTCCAGATGGATCAAAGACTTAAATGTGAAACCTAAATCTACAAAATTCATCAAAGAAAAAAAAAGGAGCAAACTTAGGGGCCCTAATTTGTGGCACAAATAGACTATCAAATATAACTCAAAATACACAAACAGCAGAAAATAAACTATATGATTGGGACTGTCTAAAAATTAAACTCTTATGTGCATCAAAAGATTTCTCCAAAAGAGTAAAAAGAGAATCTACAGATTGGGAAAAAATATTCAGCAATGACTTATCTGACAAAGGCCTTATGGGAAAATGGGAATTCCGGAACCTTTAATTGTACTAAGGAACCTGTACATATATCAGGAGGCTGTCACTCGAACAGAAAAAGGCGATACTGCATGGGTTAAAATCTGGAAGGGTATACCTCAGGTTTGTATCCTTTCACCATACTTATTCAATCTATATGCTGAGCAAATAATCTGAGAAGCTGAACTATATGAAGAAGAATGTAGCATCAGGATTGGAGGTAGACTCATTAACTACATGTGATGCACAAATGACATAACTTTGCTTGCTGAAAGTGAAGATTACTTGAAGCACTTACTGAAGATTAAAAACTATAGTCTGCAGTATGGATTACACCTCAATATAAAGAAAACAAAACTCTTCACAGCTGGACTAATAGGCAGCATCACGATGAATGAAGAAGAGATTGAAGTCAAAGCCTTCATATTACTTGGCTCTACAATCAACATCAGTGGAAGCAGCAGTGAAAAAATCAAAAGATAGAGGAGATTTCTGGTAAGATGGCAGAATGGGCAAACAAATTACACAGACCCTCTTCAACAAAGAAAAGGGAAACCAATTAACACAAATACAGAAGATAATCTTGGAGCCCTGAGCTTTGAAAGGAAGGATACAAAAGTGGAATGAACTCTGACTAGTAGAAGAATTTGCATGCATACACTGAAAAAGGAGACATAGGGAGCTGCAGTCTGTCAGCAATCCTGATGGCATGGATAGCTGGGATATTGCCAAGTGGTGCTAGGACCTAAGAATTAACCTAAAAATCAGTGCTGCTAGCCAGAGGCTGCACAGAAGACTGTGTTGGGGGCTGGTGAACAAAAGCAGAAGCAGCGAAGAGAGAGATGGGTTGAGCTGTGGACTTTTGCCTGTCTGGAGGGCACAGCAATTTTGAATGTTTACTAGCTGTTCAACCATATTGGATATTTAAAGCAACAGCATTCTCTCAGATTCCAGGGACCTTAGTATAGACTCCACTTGCCGGAACCACAAGGACATTGTGGACACAAATGACTGGAAAGGTGCTATATTTCCCTATTACTCTTACACCACACACCCTCTTGGTGAACAGGGGTGTGTCTATCCCTCATTCTCACCCACCTCCTGGACCAGCAGGAATACCATCCCAGTCTGTGTACTCTGATGGAGCCTGGGTGCTCTGCCCCGTCGTGCCCAGAGGTTTTGTTTTTGTTTTTGTTTTAGTTTGTCTGTTTTAAAATTGTTACTATCATTATTATTCTTTCTTTTGTTTGTTCTTTTCATTTCATTTTCATTCTTTATTCTTCCCTTCCCAGGTTTTAGCTTTCAGCTTTTTCTCTCTTCCCTGTTCCTGGTTCCCATTTTTTTCTTTCTCGTGGTTAACCCCATTCCTTGTGTTTCTTTTTGCATTTTTCCCATTTTTTTCTTCATTATTCTCCTTCCTCAGACAGCATAGTGCCTAAGGCACCTGACTGCTAACCAGAAGGCTGGTGGTTCAAACCCACCAGCCACTCCTCAGAAGGAAGGTTGGACAATCTACTTCTGTAGTGATACTGCCTTGGAAACCCAAGGAGGGGTCATTATGGGTCAGATCCGACTCCAAGGCAATGGTTGCCTTGCCTTTGCAGATACTGAGGGTTTGTTGTTGTTGTTGTTGTTGTAGTCTGTTTGTTTGCTTTCTTCCCCTTTTTCTTTTTTTGGTGACTATTCCTGTGGTATGTTTTTTGTTTTCTTGCTTTTACTTTTTTTATGGTTTTTCAATTGTTGTTGTTGTCTAACTGAATGGGAGACAGCAACCATGCCCATACAAAACAACCACACCCACACCTCCACCTCCTGCAGCTCCACTTACTGAGAGCCACCACTTCCTTCTCCACCAACTGGCCAACAATAAATGACCACCAAGGAGAGCCTGAATCACCCTTAACAGCTCTTCACAGTTAACAGAGATCTAAATACAACAACCTCACATGTCTCAGAAACAACAGACCATCACAGTTCACACAAAGAAGCAAGATAAAGTGGTAGAAACAAGGGAGCAGGATACAGACCCAGAACACATCCCTGAGTAGGAAGCAGCATTGGAACTCCCTGATAAGGACTTCAGAAGAATTATACTTAGGTATCTTCAAAGGACTGAGAGACAGATCAAGGAATACACTGACAAATTTAAGGAATATGTAGAGAAAACCCTAGAACAATTTCAGAAGAAAATACAAGAACAAAATGACAAAGCAAATAAAAAATTAGAAATGATACAAAATCTACAGATAGAAATCTAGATGATTAATACTAAATTTTCAGAAATAGATAACACATTGAATGGGCAAAGGAGTAGAATCAAAACAATGGAAGACAGAATTAATGAGATTGAAGATAAATACCTGAATACTTCCTTGGAAAGGGATCAGTCAGAGAAAAGATCAAAATAAAATGAAGAAAGCCTATGGTTCATGTGGGACACCATCAAAAGGAATAATCTGCAGGTAATCAGAATTCCAGAACAGAAAGAGAAAAGAAAACAACTGAGAAAATTGCCCAGGGTTTGTTGGAAGAGAACTTCCCTGATATGATGAAAGAGGAGAATATATCCATATAGGAAGGCCAACAAACCCCAAACAGGATAGACTCCAAAAGAAAATCACCAAGACATATCATCATCAAACTTATCAAAACCAAAGACAAAGAAAGAATCCAGAAAGCAGCATGGGAAAAATGTAAAGTTATCTAAAAAGGACACCCAATAATAATAAGCTCTGATTTCTCAGCAGAAACCATGCACTTGAGAAGGCAATGGGACGGTATATATAAAACCCTGAAAGAGAAAAATTTCCAACCAAGAATTATATACTCAGTAAAATTGTCCCTCAAATATGATGGTGAAATTAGGAGATTTCCAGATAAGTAGAAATTAAGGGAATGTGTTAAAACCAGACAAACCTTACAAAATATACTAAAGGGAGACCTTTGAACAGAGAACCAGTAATAACAAACAACAACCAACCATTAATACACAAGATGACATAACCCAGCACCAACACAGCTATATGAAGTATTCAAAGTAAAATAAGCTTATAAGATTGTAAACAGGGAACCAGAGACATCAATTGACAAATGAGGACAACTATAAACCAAAAAGAGGGGGAAAAATAGTGTAGTTACAGAACTTCTAAATGGTGAGGAAGTCAAAGAGAGTTGCAACATAGAATGGACTGTTCTAAACTTGGAGAGAAAATTATAAATCAGAGGGTAACTGCAAAGAAAAATAATGAACCTTCACATCACAATAAAAAAGAGGACAAGCACAAATGTTTAGCAAATACTAAAACAATAGCAACAAAGGAAATGAGAACATGACTCATAAACATAATGAGCTCAGCACAGAAAATTATATGGAACAAAGAAACAAGGAATACCATGAAAAAACACATAACAAAATGACAGCAACTGATTCATATCTGTCAATAATTACACTGAATGTCAATGGATTAAATGCACCATTCAAGAGATGGAGAGTTGCAGACTGGATCAGAAAACATAACCCATCAATATGCTGTCTTTAAGAGACACACCTGAGAGACAAAGACAAAATAGACTAAAAATCAAAGGTGGAAAAAAGATATATCAGGACAATGACAACCAAAGAGAGCAGGAATGGCAATATTAATTTCTGATAAAATTGACTTTAAGACAAAAACCACCATATGGGACAAGGAAGGACATTATATAATGATTAAAGGATCAGCTGAACAAGAAGATATAACCATAATAAATATCTATGCACCCAAATGAAAGACCCCCTAGATACATAAATCAGACTTCAGCAAAATTGAAAAGGCAAATAAATGACTCCACAGTCATGGTAGGAGACTTTAATACAAAACTTTCAATGAAAGATAGAACAACTGGAAAGAAACTCAACAAAGATGCAGAAGAGCTGAACAATACAATCCACCAACTTGACTTTATAGACATCTACAGAGCACTTCACCTAACAACACACAATATACACAATATATGTTATTTTCCAGTGCACATGGAACATTCTCCAGGATAGACCACATATTGGTGGCATAAAGGAAGCCTTATTAATTTAAAAACAGTAAAATACTGCAAACCATCTTCTCAGATAACAATGCTATCAAATTAGAAACAACAATAGAAATATCAACAGAAAAAGAGCAAACATATGGAAACTGAACAACACCATAAGAATGGCTGGGTAATTAGAAGAAAAAAAAATGAAATAAAAAAATTCCTTCAATCAAATGAGAATGAAAACACAACATACCAATATCTTTGGAACAAAGCAAAAGCGGTGATCAGAGCCCAATTTATAGCAATAACTGCACACATCAAAAAAGAAGAAAAAGCCAAAATCAACACTTTAAACCAATATCTCCAACAATTAGAAAAAGAACACCAAGAAAGCCAATAGTCACCAGAAGAAAGGAAATAATAAAGATTCAAGCACAAATCCTTGAAACAGAAAATAGAAAAACAATAGAAAAAAAATAAACAAGACTAGAAGTTGGTTCTTTGAGAAGATTAATAAAATTGACAAACCACTGGCAAATTTAACAAAGGAAAAGAGGGAGAGAATACAAATAACATGAATAAGAAATGAAATGGACGATATCACAACAGAACCAACTGAAATAAAAAGGTAAATATGAGGATACTATGAAGAACTGTACTTTTAACAAATTTAAAAATTTGGAAGAAATGGATAGATTTCTAGAAACACACTACTTACCAAAACTAACACAGAGTGAGGTAGAAAAGTTGAATAGACCCATAAGAAAAGAAGAACTTGAACAAGTTATAGAAAATTTACTAACACAAAAAAAGTCCTGGCCCAGATGGTTTGTTTCACTGGCGAATTCTACCAAACATTCAGAGAAGAACTGACACCAATCCTACTCAAACTATTCCACAACATAGAAAAGGATGGAATTCTCCCAAATTCATCTTATGAAGTAAGCATAACCTTGATACCAAAACCAGGCAAAGACATCACTCAAAAGGAAAACTACAGACAAATATCCCTCATGAATATAGATGCAAAAATCTCCAACAAGTTTCTAGTCAAAAGACTCCAACAACATATCAAGAAAATCATTCATTATGACCAAGTGGGGTTCATATCAGGTATGGAAGGATGATTCAACATTAGAAAAACAATCAACGTCATCCACCACATAAATAAAACAAAGGACAAGAACCACATGACAATTGATGCAGAAAAGGCATTTGATAAAATCCAACACCCATTCCTGATCAAAACTCTCAGCAAAATAGGAATAGAAGGGACATCCCTCAACATAATAAAAGGCATTTATGCAAAACCAACAGCCAACAGGATATAAGATCAACATCCAAAAATCAGTTGGATTCCTCTACACCAGCAAAGAGATTGCTGAAGGAGAAATAAGGAAATCAATACCGTTCTCAATAGCTACTAAAAAAATAAAATCCTTGGGAATAAATCTTACCAGGGACACAAAAGACCTCTACAAAGAAAACTATAAAAAAACAAATCAAAGCAACAATTAGATACCATCTTGCTCCAGCACTAGTAGCAAAGTTCAACAAGACAGAAAATAGTAAATGCTGGTGAGGATGCTGAGAGATTGGGACTTTCGTACACTGCTGATGGGACTGTAAAATGATACAACCACTGTTGAAAGCAGTAGGCTATTCCTTCAAAAGTTGGAATTAGAAATACCATTTGACCCAGCAATTCCATTACTAGGTATGTGTGGATCATAACAAATTATGGATAACATTGAGAAGAATGGGAATTCCAGAACACTTGATTGTGCTCATGAGGAACTTGTACACTTGTACACAGACCAGGAGGCTGTTGTTCGAACAGAACAAGAGGACACTGCATGGTTTAAAATCAAGAAGGGAGTGTGTCAGAGTTGTACCCTTTCACCATACTTATTCAATCTGTATGCTGAGTAAATAATCCAAGAAACTGGACTATATGAAGACAAATGTGGCATCAGGACGGGAGGAAGACTCATTAACAACCTGTGTTATGCAGATGACACAACTGGTGAAAGTTAGGATGACTTGAAACACTTAGTGATGAAAATTGAAGATTGCATTCTGCAGTATGGATTATACCTCAATATAAAGAAAACAAAAATCCTCACAATGGGACCAATAAACAGCATCATGATAAATGGAGAAAAGATTGAAGTTGTCAAAGACTTCAAATTACATGGTTCTACAATCAATACCAATGGAAGCAGGAGTCATGATGCCAGATGTATAGCATTGGGCAAATCTCCTGTAAAGGACCTCTTTCAAGTGCTGAAGAGCAAAGATATTTCCTTGAAGACTAAGGTGTGCTTGACACAAGCCATAGTATTTTCAATCGCCTCATATGCATGTGAGAACTGGACAATGAAAAAGGAAGACCAAAGTGTCGATGCTTTTGAGTTGTGGTGTGGGTGAAGAATGCTGAAAGTACCATGTACTGCTAAAAGAACTAACAAATCTGTCCTGGAAGAAGTGCAGCCGGAATGCTCCTTGGAGGCGAGAATGGCCAGACTTCATCTCACCTACTTCAGTCATGTTGTAAGAAGGGACCATTCCCTGGAGAAGGATATCATGCTTGGCAAAGTGGAGGGACAATGAAAAAGGGGATGGCCCTCAAAAAGATGGATTGACATGGTGAAGACAATGTTGGCTCAGGTATAGCAAATATTGTGGGGCTGGCACAAGACAAGGTAGTGTTTCATTCTGCTGTACCTGAGGTCGCTATGACTCGACAGCACCTAACAGCAACAACAACAATCCTAAAGAAGTGAGAGCCAGGACAAGAACAGATATATGCACACCCATGACAGCACTATTTACAATAGCCAAAAGATGGAAACAACCTAGGTGTCCATCAATAGAAAAATGGATAACAAACTATGGTACATACACACAATGGAATACTATGCAATCCTAAAGAATAGCATATCAGCAAAACACCACATAACATGGATGAACTTGGAGGACATTATTCTGAGTGAAATAAGTCAAGCACAGCAGGACAAATGTTGTATTAGTCCATTATTGTAAAAAGTCAAGGAATGGTTTATATATGGAAGGAAATTATCTTTGTTGGTTACCAGGGGTGGGAGGGGAGGGGAGGGAACACTGTTAGGTGGAGACAAGTATTGATTTGGGTGACGAGAAGGGAAATATACCAAATGTGAGTGATCAACACAGTAGCATTGAGAAAGAGGAAGACATAGAGAAGTGCATAAGAGGTACAGACAACAAAGATGAACCCTTCTACACATACAGCACTGTGTTGTTAGTGATGGCAAACATTCATCTACAAGTGGATAGATGGGAGGACAGGCTGAAGGATTAGGTATGTCTATGTAGGAGAAAGTGTGTCCATGACTATGGAGAGGGTTGGTAATGTTTCTACATAATGTTTCTACAAGGGTATTGTATGTTCTGTAAGAATTCCTAGGTATAGGTAGAGCTATAGCAATAGGTTACAGTCACTTCTTGGCCACAGCAAGCTAGCCAGAGGGAGTGAGTAGTTGGACTGTGGCCTCAGGACCATAGTAGCAGTGGACATCAAGCTCAATTGGCATAACATACCAAACAAAAACACTGTTCCACATCCTCCTTTGGTGGATAACGACTGGGATCTTAAAAGTTTACAAGTGGCCATCTAAATGCAATGATGAGTCTCTCATCACCCAAAGCAAAGAAGAATGAAGAAAAACAAAGACACATGGAAACAATTAGTCCAAGTGACTGGTACACCATGTGATCCTCAGCCTATACAACTATGAGACCAGTAGAACCAGATGGTGCCTGGCTACCACTGTCAACCACTTGGAGGGGGATCTCTGCATGAGATGTTAAATAGAGTGGGAAAAAATGTGGAAAAAAACTCAAAATCATTAAAAAAAAAAGGGGGGGGGGGCAGGTTTGCTGGTCTGATAGAGCCTGATGGAACCACTGAGATTATGCCCCCTAGTTGCCTTTCAGGTCTGGAATTGAACCCACTCCTGTGGCTTCCAGCCAAAGAAAAGACAGGCATATGAGTTGCACATTTACATTAGGTAGATACACTCCCTGGAGATCAAATACAGGAGAATAGAAGGGCTGTGTATGCACAGGGAGACTGCTGGGGGGGCAGGAGTACATAGGAGGGAAGGACACAGGGAAGAGGTAACTAGGGGGAGGAAGTGGGAGGGGAGTTGTTGCATTGTCGTAAATTGTAGTCAAGGTCATGAAACAGTGAATGTGAGCTGCTGTATGGAAAGTGAATTTGCTCTGTAAACTTTCACCCAAATCACAATAAAAATAAATTTAAAAAAAGACATCAAAAGACGTATTGCATTGGGCAAATATGTGGCAAAAGACCTCTTTCAAGTGCTGAAGAGCAAAGATATCTCCTTGAAGACTAAGGTGCACCTAACCCAAGCCATGGTATTTTCAATCACCTCATATGCATGTGAGAACTGGACAATGAAAAAGGAAGACCGAAGAAGAGTTGATACTCTTGAGTTGTGGTGTTGGTGAAGAATGCTGAAAGTACTGTGGACTGCTAAAAGAACTAACAAATCTGTCCTGGAAGAAGTGCAGCCAGAATGCTCCTTGGAAGCGAGAATGACCAGACTTCATCTCACCTACTTTGGTCACATTGTCAGAAGGGACCACTCTTTGGAGAAGGATGTTATGCTTGGTAAAGTGGAGGGTCAACAAAAGAGGGGAAGGTCCTCAACAAGATGGATTGACACGGTGGCTGCAGTGATGGGCTCAGGTAAAGGAGGGACTGTGAGGCTGGCACAGGACCAGGCAGTGTTTCGTTCTGTTGTACATAAGGTCGCTATGATTCAGAGATGACTTAATGACACATAATAACAACAACAATGACATCTCATGGAAGTAGATTGCCCAATCTTTCTTCTGAGGAGTGGCTGGTGGGTTTGAACCACCAGCCTTCTGGTTAGCAGTCAAATGCCTTAGGCACTATGCCACCAGAACTCCAGTTAAAAAATAGGCAGAAGACATGAACAGGCACTTCAGCAAAGAAGGTATTCAGGCAGCCAACAAACACATGAAGAAATGTTCACAATCTTTAGCCATTAGACAGATGCAAATCAAAACACTAATGAGATATCACTTCACTGTAGCATTAAAAGCAAAGTTCAACAAGACAAAAAAATAACAAGTGTTGATGAGGATGTGGAGAGATTGGGACTCTCATAAACTGCTGATGGGACTGTAAAATGATACAACCACTGTAGAAATTGGTATGGAAATAGAAATACCATTTGATCCAGCAATCCCATGACTAGGTATATATATCCTAAAGAAGTTAGAGCCAGGACAAGAACAGATATTTGCACACCCATGTTCATTGCAGCACTACTCACAATAGTAAAAGATGGAAACAACCTAAGTGCCCGTCAATGGAAGAATGGTACATACACGCAGTGCGATATTATGAGTATCTGCAAAACACCACATAACATGGATGAACTTGAAGGACATTATGCTGAGTGAGATAAGTCAATCACAGAAGAACACATATTGTATTAGTCCACTATTATATAAAGTCAAGGAAAGGTTTATACAGGGAAGGTAAGTAACTTTCTGTGTTGGTTACCAGGGATTGGTGGGGGGAGGGGATTCCTAGATAGACTGAATTCCTAGATAGGGCACTGAGTTTTTACTAATGGTAGTGGAATATCTTGGAAAAGGATAGCAATAATGGTGGCACGACATAAAAAATATCATCAATGTCCCTGAGCTGTAAATGTGGAAATGGTTATGTTGGCAAATGTCTTGTGGATGTTTTCACCACAACAAAAAGAAAAAAAAGAAAAACAAAGCTCTCCCCCACCCTCAGGAAACTGCCTTGTGCTAAGTCATTAAGATGATAGTTTACTCTAATACATTAGTTGTCTACCCTACATTAGTTGTATTACATTTTGCCTGGACTTATAATGAGCAGTCTTATTTTTGCAGAGTGGTAGAATATACACAATAGTATCAAACTTATCCTAAAGTTATGTCTTAGTGACTTTAGGCATACATATTATACTTATTACAGCCATGAAAAAAGATAATATATATTTATACAGTCAAAAATAAATATCAAAATATGAAACTAGTTGACCTAAATTTTAAAAAATAAGGATAATTGTAATTCTGCCATGCACATGAAGTAAGAGTTTTATTGCACTCGAGCATCCAATTTAGGTCTGAGTTCCCAGGTAGGCAAGGCAAAAAAAGACGTAGGTTCAGTCAATCACCCAACAAGCGTATGCTGAGGATCTAAGGCTATGTTTAATCCTACCAAAACCAAACTCACTGCTGTAGAGTTGGATCTGACTCATATGACCATTCCTCGGGTTTCCAAGGAGCTATCACTACAGAAGCAGATTGCCCAATCTTCTTTCCAAGGAGTGGCTGGTGGGTTTGAACCGCCAGCCTTCTGGTTAGCAGTAAAGTGCCTTAGGCACTACACTATACAAATAAATGAGATACGATCTTTACCCTGTTCACATGGGCTCTAAGCAAAATTATGAAGTAGTGATAGTTAAGCATTAAGGGCTTACACCCACTTCCTTGCTAGTATTATTTCTAGTATTTGTTAAACTGTCCTTCTACCACTTATATGCTATCAAGCAAATGGGGCTGCTCAATTAATTGAAGAGAAATTTGTTATCTTAGAGGTTCACCCTCATCTCCAAGGAAATTATGCTTTCAAGGTGGAAAAGTGTAGCTTCTAATCTTTTCAATGACAAAGTTCTTTTCATTGTTTTTTAAATTTTAAAAAGCATTTATTTTTATTTCCTTTATCATTACTTGTCATCTTATATTGGAAATATTCTTCATGTGAAACTTCAAGTAACAATTTACTTCCTAAAGATAAAATTAAAGTTATCATATTGATTTGGTATAATTTTATTTAAAGCAAAAACACCTGACAGTTAAGTAACCTGTGTATCCATATTATGGGCAAGACCACATTTCCAATAGGCTTTCTGAAACACCAAAAGTAACAAATGGATTGCTCTTCTACTCTCATGAGCCTCACTGACCCCAGGCAAAATAGGTCTCAGGTAGGGGTGGAGGTATTGACTGGATTATGAAGGAAAGAAGGAGAAAATATTTGTTAAGTGCTTAGACTAGCTCACTTCCATTTACATAAGTTGTTACTAATCAACCTTGGTAGAACACGTGTTTACCTTTTCCCATGCCCTTGATGGTGATGTGGCAGTCAAATGCTGGTGACCGGTTGTCACCATCCCACAGGTAAAAGGAGAAGCTGTCTTGGTTCTGGGAGTCCACTGCCCTGGTGTGTGTGTATCTCAGCATATTCCGATCCACTTCCTCCTGAGTGCATTTCATGCCAGGGTAGAGCGGGACCCAGTCCCTCCCTATCTGAAAGGTGCCACAATTAGTCAGCTGCCCAGGATTTTTCTTTTTTCAAAGATGTTTTAGTGGACATTGACCATATCCCCCAAAAGCCTCTAATATTTTAGGGAAATTCCAGTCTACTTTTTGTCTTTTTACCTTTTCTCTTTCCCAAAGAAGAAAAAAATAAAAATCTATATATACTCACTCACTGCCGTCGAGTCAGATCCGACTTAAAGCGACCCCTCCTTGGGTTTCCGAGGTGGTATAACTGTAAAGTAGATTGCCCAATCTTCCTACCGAGGAGTGGCTTGTGGGTTTGAACTGCCAGCCTTCTGGTTAGCAGTCAAATGCCTTAGCCACTATGCTACCAGAGCTCCATATATATGTATATGTATATGTATATGTATATGTATATGTATATGTATGGGAGCTCTGGTAGCGTAGTGGCTAAGGCACTTGACTGCTAACCAGAAGGCTGGCAGTTCAAACCCACAAGCCACTCCTCGGAAAGAAGATTGGGCAATCTACTTCTGTAGTGATACTGCCTCGGAAACCTAAGGAGGGGTCACTATGAGTTGGGTCTGACTCGATGGCACATAACAACAACAACACAACATGTATACGTATACATACATCTATACATCATATATATACATAAACAATTTAAGACCTTGGGGAAAAACTAGGTTCAACCAAAAGGATTTTTGACTGTCATGTGGCAATTCAACAGTATTGCTACTTCCAAAGTATTTACCATAAGCAATCATAGCTGATTAAATATTCCAATTAATGAGAGCAGCTGGGTAATCTAGCTGCTGGAAAAGGTTCTTAAAAAAAATAATTAAGCGTGTATCTTTTGGGGTTTCTTTTTTTCAGCCCATGTCATTATACAACTAATCAAACCTACTTTTTCAAACTGAGTTGTTACCTGGCTTATCTAAAGGAGTTAATACAAAATAGAATGGATGCATCTGCTCCCAGCCTTACTACAGCCCCTCAGAAATATTCAAAAATCCCTATCACTCCCTACATTTATACACTAAATCAGCCAAAAATATAAACTGCAAATATCACATCTTATTTTTTAGTAGACTCTTCTAGAAATAAGCCAACATTTGTTAAATGTATATTCCATTCAGGACTTAGTGCAGAAGTCGAGTTAAAGGTTTTCAGTTAAAGATTCTGATCCTGGAAGCGGGTTTATTCTGAAAACAGATTGTATTAGAAAATGTAATCATCAATCTGTGTATGTTTAATAATCCTATGTTATAGTCTTAAAATACAGAACTTTCCCTAAGAATAGGTCATAAAAAATCATTTGACATAATTCAAGAGAAATGTCATCTTAAAAATTTACTATATAATGTTCTCTTGTGCTTTTTCTGGCTGGCTTAAGAAACTGAGATTTAAATAATTTATGTTCTATTCACCTTGATGCATTTTTCCACAAATTCCCATTTCCTAGTAAAGAAACTTTGCCATCTCCCCTCCCCTAATGTATTACCATTAGGTCATTTGGCTTCCCTGGGTGGTACAAATAATTAAACACTCAACAACTAGACCAAAAGGTTGGTAGTTCAAAGCTACCCAAAATCAGCTCAAAAGAAAGGCCTGATAATTTGTTTATAAAAGGTCACACTCTTGAAAATTCTATGGTGCAGTTCTTTAATAATTTTGGCTATCTGATATTTGGAGACAGGTATGTTCTGCCCCAGTGCTCACTGGGTGAAAATTAATTATATTGCAAAATTTAAGCTCAGTGCTTGTTTTCATCATAAGGTCTATTTGCAAATATAATTTTAGAAACAGATTCTCTTTCAGGTTTTAAATTGGACAGACTGCAATTCTATTTAACTTGCATCCCTAAATGTGAACTTTGACTTGATAGAATCATTTGAAGGCCCAAAGGAGGCCAAAGATAAGAGTCAGACTCAAGGTGAGGAAAGCTAAAGAAAGCCAACAAGAAAACAGGTGCCCTTGAGAGAGTTCAGGAGGACTGAGGGCCTAATCCCTGGTCTAGGAGAGACTTGAGGAACCCCCAGAGAGATGAGAGAGAACTATGTGGGTCCATACTGGGAACCTGGGCCCATCTGGATTTTCACATATCCAAAATATTTCAGTTCCCAAGCTACCTACATATGAGATTTCACTGCATTTCTTCTTCATTACTTTTGGAAATGAAATAAGGATACAACTGTACCTCAATTCAAATCACTGATTGCTCTTCACTCTGATTCTCTACGGTACCTACAATCTAAGACTATCAAGCTGTTTCACACAGAATGAATCCTTGCCATTTTTCCTAGGACTGTGTCTACATTAGATTAAAAGTTAAGTGTTTAATCAAATAATCATGTTGGGGATGATTGGTGGTTGTTGTTGCTAGTCTTAATCTACCATTCAAATAAGCATTTTGACTGATTACTCAAGTGATCTTCCCAAGTGACTGATCTGTAATTTACATTCGTCTAATCCTTGGGCATCGAGCATATAGTCTGAATCAGATCAAAATTTTGCTGTTCCAGACTGAAGTGAAACAAGGAGGTGCTATCAGAACACAAACCAAGCTGTTGGAAGAGTCATCAGTAGAACACAGGTGTCTCTATCCCTAGTATCACTAATGCTTCCACGCTTATTTGCTTTCCACTAAAGCAAATAATTTCCAGAACACACACAAATCCAGGAATGTTAATATTTTACATAATGCAATTCAGTGGATTCAAATATGGCAAAATCTGACATCATGAAGTTTCCCTCAACCCTTACATTTTGCCCATTTAAATCTTAACATGAGGTCTCTGGTGCCCCAAAGGGAAGAGGGAATGGAGAAGAGAGGCAGCAAGCTTTGACTTTTAAGTTTGTCTCAGATATAATACAGAACAATTTGGTAGGCCATTTGCGGAGTGAGTTGTGTTCTTGGAGAAGAGAGAATTACTCCTGCAATGGGCAGAAGATGAGAATTGGAAGGGAAACAAGAAAGCTGCTCATTGCTCAGTTTCTCTGAGAAGGCAGGAGGTGGTAATATTAAGATAATTTCTGGGTAGTGCCTAAGGCACTTGACTGCTAACTAGAAGGCTGGCAGTTCAAACCCACTTAGTTCAGCCACTCCTTGGAAGGAAGATGGGGCAATCTGCTTCTGTAGTGATACTGTCTCGGAAACCCAAGGAGGGGTCGCTATGAGTCGGGTCCAACTCGATGGCACATAGCAACAAGAACAAATGACAGGGGGAGCAGTTGCCCTGGGGCTGCTGCCCCTAATATCAAGGGGACAGAGATGGTCACTGAGGAATTAAAGGCAGAGGGGGTTGTCTCCAGCATGAGAGGAAGGCAAAAAAAATATCAAACTTTTCATGTGTTTAAGTATGGTCTGGAATTTAGCTGAGAGAGGGAGAACTGGTAAACCTGAAGAAGTTTAATAACAGATGTTTTCAAAGGATGCTGGGTTCTCATGTAAAACCAGACAATTTGTTTTCTTCCCTAACTTTCCACTCCTCAGAATTTAGGTATATTCCTTGGGGTGTGATGTGAGAAACAATGGAGAACCTTAATATTGGTTGAATTTACCCTGAGTTGACTAAGAAAATTTAAAGGATATTAGTTCACCCTGAATAAGGAAAATTAAAATGTCTACTTCTGGGCAAAATGTGGATTTTAGAGACTAAAGTCAGTTATAGAAATTTGTATGTGAGAAAATATATACCTGTTATACTTGCAAAAAATAAAAGTGAAAAGGCCACTAACCTTAAGCTGAAGTTCCCCATTTTGGGGAAGCCTTTCAAATAAATAGTAAATCTTTTCCCTGGGTGAGTCTTCATCTGTGGCTAAAAGAACAGCACTAGAAATAATACGAGTTTCACCCATATTCATCACAATTTCTGCTTTCCTGGAAAAAGGAAAATTACTGAGTTGATATGAAAACAGAAGTTATTATTATTGCAGAGAGCACTTATAATGACTATTAGTTTCTCAACCTCAAATAACTAAGGGATGATATTCAACACTCAAACCACTGAAAACAATGGGTCATCCATGTGAAATATGCTCTCATTTTACTTTTCACATCCAAGTGCAAATAAGCAATGAGACAGCAGCAATGAAAATGGTATAAGGTAATTACATACTTCTAATTTGGTAGTGAAATGGTTAAGTGCTTGGTTGCTAACCGAAAGGCCAGCAGTTTGAACTCACACAGTGGCTGCATGAGAGAAAGACCCGGCAATCTCTTCCATAAAGATTACAGTATAGAAATCCCAACGGGGCAGTTCTGCTCTGTCACATGGGGCACTATGACTCAATGGAACACAACACAACAACAATCGCTTAGATTAAGAAGCTGTTGGTAGGACAATGGTACTCATATGCTAACCAAAAAGACAATGGTTTGGACCCACCCAGTAGCTTCATGGGAGAAAGATCTAACATAAAGATTACCTCCTGTGAAGATTACAGCCTAGAAAACACTATGAGGCAGTTCTACTCTGTCACATAGGGTCCCGATGAGTTGAAAATCAATTCAATAGTATACCTAACAACAATTGCTTACGTTATAGAACACTATAATTTTACAAGGTTTATAATTAATTTTACAAAGTGATTTTGTTCACACTATTTTATTTGATACTCACAACAGCTCCATGAAGTAAGTAGACTAGGTATTATTGTCCAAATTTTACAGACAGAAACTTACTTAAAGAGATTAAATAACTTATTCCATGTCCCTTTATGATATGCTATCCCGAGTCTGGTGATGTTTAAGATCTTCTCTAGCCCTCTACTACCTCTCTTCCTACTAGTGTTCTGAGTAGCTTGTCTTCTCTTGACAGTGATTCATATTTTCTTGGTGCTAAAGTTGTCTCATTAGCCCTTGGCATCTTGGAAAATGGGCTGGGATAGCAAGTACCTGGAAATCCTGGATGGTATAAATTATTAGTGAATTTGGCAGCCAACAGAAAAGTTGGAGGTTTGAGTCAATCCAGCTGTACCTCAGAAGAAAGGCCTGGCAATCTACTTCCAACAATTAGCCACTGAAAACCCTATGGAGTACAGTTCCACCCTGACACACATGGAGTCACTGTGAATCAGAACTGACTCACTGACAACGGGACTAGAACAGACAGCTGCTGCTCCTACCAACTGCTGTGGTTTTTGTAGGCCCTCTATAACCATTGCTATTTTCACAGCCTATATAGCCATTTTCCCTGGCCTTACCAAAGTGAGGAGGGAGCCTCTACCACCAGTGTTTCCAGCTCATGTGTGGTCATCCTACTGTTGATAGTTTTGTGTTTGAGAAAGCTTCAAACTAAATTTCCTTGGAATTCAGATAAAAGACATTTGAATGACACCACTTGGCATCAAGAAACCAAAGCCCAGATACCTCAGTTCAGTCTCTTTTACCTCTGGTAACTCTGGTAGCATAGTGCCTAAGGCATTTGACTACTAACCAGAAGGCTGGTAGTTCACCTAGAGTGAGCTTATTCATTCACAACTAAATAGAACTTTTAAAATACAATCAAATAATTACTGAGCTAATTTGAGAATTGTTCAGGAGAGGTTACACTGACATTTGCACCAAAGTTTCTAGATACCCAAAGTGGGTGAGATAAATTGTGACAGATGGGAGTTGCAGAAGACTCATTTCTCTCTGGGGCACACAATGCATTTGCACCTAACATTCCAGACCTCATAGAATTTTATAGAAAATCTGACAAGGGACTCTTCAGGTAGCTTACTTGCTCAGCATTGGTTTCTGATCATTAACCGGAGTGACCTCTACTGAAATGGTTTTAATTATTTTATGTTTCCCATCTGACAACTGGATTGTGAAGTCATCAGCGAGAGTCTCAGAATCATCATGCACATACAGCAACCTCATTCCTAGAAGAAGGAAAAAGTGAAAGAAAGTAAGTAAATCTTTTTATGATTGAACCAACCCAACACATGTCACAGAACAGAGAAAAACATTTGAAAATTATATATTTGATAAGGTCTAGAACTCTCACAGCTCAATAATAAAAAGACAAATAATTTCAAAAGAGGTAAAGACTTGAATAGACACTGCTCTAAAGAAGATATAAAAATGTATGAAAATAGCCAATTAGCCATAAAAAGATGTTCATTAGTTATTAGGGAATTGCAAATCAAAACCATTATATCATTTATTGCCCAATTGGATAGCTACAATTTTAAAAGACAATATAAAATGTTAGCAAGGAGGTAGAGAAATTGGAACTCTAATACATTGTTGGCGGATCATAGCAAATTAACACTGTGAAGAATGGGAATTCTGGAACACTTAACTTGGCTCGTGAGGAACCTGTACATAGACCAAGAGGCTGTCATTCGAATGGAACAAGGGGAAACTGCGTGGTTTAAAATCAGGAAACGTGTGTGTCAGAGTTGTATCTTTTCACCATACTTACTCAATCTGTATGCTGAGGAATAATCCAAGAAGCTGGACTATATGAAGAAAAACTCAGTATCAAGATTGGAGAAAGAACTATTAACAACATGCAATATGCAGATGACACAGCCTTGCTTGCTGAAAGTGAAGAGGACTCGAAGCACTTACTGATGAAGATCAAAACCCACAGCTTTCAGTATGGGTTACATCTCAACATAAAGAAAGTAAAAAATCTTCATACCTGGACCAATAAGCAACATTATGATAAATGGAGAAAAGATTGAAATTGTCAAGGATTTCATTTTACTCATATCCACAATCAATGCATATGGAAGCAACAGTCAAGAATTCAAATGACATATTGTATTGGGCAAAGCTGCTACAAAAGACCTCTTCAGAATGTTTAAGAGCAAAGATGTCACCTTGAGGACTAAGCCATGGTATTTTCAATAGTCTCATATGCATGTGATAGCTGGACAATGAATAAGGAAGACCACAGAAGAATTGATGCATTTTTTGAATTGTGATGTGGGCAAAGAGTATTGAATGTACTCATGGATTACTAGAAGAATGAACAAATCTGTCTTGGAGGAAGGATAGCCAGAATGCTCCCTAGAAGCAAGAATGGTCAGATCTCATTTCTCATGCTCTGGTCATGTTGTCAGAATGGGCCAGTCCCTGGAGAAGGATATCATGCTAGATAAAGGAGAGGGTCAGTAAAAAAGGGGAAGACCTCAATCAGATGGATTTACACAGTAGCTATGATGACAGGCTCAAGCATGGCAATGATTGTGATGATGACGCAGGACCAGGCAGTATTTTGTTCTGTTGTACATAGGGTTGCTATGAGTTAAAACTGACTCAACAACACCTGACAACAACAACAATGTTGGTGGGAATGTGAAATGGTGCAACTGCCTTGGAAAACAGTTTGGTAGTTCCTCAAAATGTTAGATACCATATGACTCAGCAATTCCACTCCCTGGTATATACCCAAGATGTTGTTGTTGTTAGGTGCTGTTGAGTCCCTTCCGACTCATAGTGACCCCATGCACAGCAGAACGAAGCACCGCCTGATCCCGCACCAGCGCCATGATCCTTGCTATACTTGAGCCCATTGTCACAGCCACCATGTCAATCCATCTCATTGAAGGCCTTCCCCTATTTTGTCGACCCTCCACATTACCAAGCATGACATCCTTCTCCAGGGAATGGTTGCTTCTAATAACATGACCCAAGTAGGTGAGACGAAGTCTGGCCATCCTCGCTTCCAAGGAGCATCTCAGCTGCACTTCCTCCAGGACAGATCTGTTAGTTCTTTTGGCAGTCCATGGTACCTTCAGCATTCCTTGCCAGCACCACAACTCAAAAGCATCAACTCTTCTTCAGTCTTCCTTATTCATTGTCCAGGTCTCACATGCATATGAAGTGACTGGAAATATCATGGCCTGTGTCAGGCGCACCTTAGTCCTCAAGGAGACATCCTTGCTCCTCAGCACTTGAAACAGTTCCTTCGCAGCTGACCTTCCCAGTGCTACACGTCGTCTAATGTCCTGACTGCTGCTTCCATTGGCATCAATTGTAGAACCAAGCAACATGAACGCCTTGACAACCTCAATCTTTTCTCCATTTATCATGATGCTGCTTATTGGTCCAGTTGTGAGGATTTTTGTCTTCTTTGTATCGAGAGGTAATCCATAATGCAGAGTGTGTTCCTCAGTCTTTATCAGTAAGTGTCTCAAGTCATCCTCACTTTCAGCAAGCAAAGTTGTGTCATCAACATATCTCAGGTTGTTAATGATTCTTCCTCCAATCCTGATGCCATGTTTTTCTTCATATAGTCAAGCTTCTTGGATTATTTGCTCAGCATATAGATTGAATAAGTATGGGGAAAGGATACAACCCTGATGCACTACCTTCCTGATTTTAAACCATGCAGTGTCCCCTTGTTTTATTCGAACAACAGCCTCCTGGTCAAGGTACAGGTTCCTCATGAGTACAATCAAGTGTTCAGGAATTCCCATTCTTCTCAATGTTATCTATAATTTGTCATGATCCACACAATCAAATGCCTTTGCATAGTCAATAAAGCACAAGTAAACATCTTTCTAGTATTCTTTGCCTTATACCCAAGATAAATGAAAGTATATATCTATATACAAACTTGTACATGGTTGTTCTTAGAAGTATGATTCATAAAAGTCAGAAAGTGGAAGCAACCCAACTGTCTATCAACTGAAAAATGAGTAAATGATAAAATGTGCTATACCCATACAATGGAATATTATTCAGCCCGTAGTGACTCATGCTACAGCATGGATGGACCTTGAAAACATTCTGCTAAGTGGATGAAACCTGTCACAAAAAACCACCTGTTCCATTTATATGAAATATGCAGAATGGGCAATGCCACAAAGACAGAAGGTGAATTAGTGATTCTCAGGCACTGAGAGGAGGGGAAATAGGAGTGGCTGCTAATGGTTTCTTTCAGGATGATAAAAATGTTAAAATTGATTATGCTAGTGGTTATATAATTTTGTGAATATTCTGCAAAACGCTGTCTTATGTAGTTTAATGGGTGAATTTTACGGCATGTAAATTATATCTCAATAAAGTTGTTTGAAAAAACTTAAGAAAATAGAAGTACATATTTTATCTCTGGATATAAAAAAAGTTCTTTCTAAATATAAAAACAAAAGAAGAAAGTGAAAGTGAAATAATAAATTTTACTACTTATGGTTTTTAATTTCTGTATTTAAAATGAATTAAAGGCAAAAAAAAATGTAAAAGCTAACTTGTAACGTAAGTGACAAAGCTATTAATATGCTGAGATCTCTTATAAATCAATATGAATAATCATATCACAATGGAAAAATGGGGAAAGAACATAAACAGTCAATTCACAAATGTTAAAATATAAATACTAAATAAACATGAAAATATGTTCAATCTCAATTATAATCTAAGAATTTCAAATCAAGGTAACAAGGAGATCCCATTAGCTATCAAATTCTCAAACGTTTTAAAGAATTGTATCTTCCACCACTGGTTAGAAAAACAGGTGGGCTCATACACAGAATAGCAATGACAGTGTTTTCCAAAAATGCCTTTAAAAAATTACATTTCTTTTGCCAAGTGATCTAACTAAAAAAAATTATCAAAAAAACATATTGAGAGATATATACCAAGATTTACACAAAAGGCATTTATTTATTATGTAACTTATAATAAATAGTAGGAAATGAAAAGCTACATTGATATTTGAAAATAGGAGATAATTGTATAATATTACATTGAAATACACCCATACAATAAAATGGCTTAGAGTTATATAAAAAAAAACATATTTTCAACTAACAATTAAAATCTGAGAAGATGCTTATAATAACTGATAAGAAGAAAACTGATTATATAATATGGTAGCAAAAAACCATTGTGAGTCCTCCTTGGGTTTCCAAGGTGGTAACATTATTGAAGTAGATTGCCCAACCTTCCTTCTGAGGAGTGCCTGGTGGTTTTGAACCACCAGCCTTCTTGGTTAGCAGTCAAATGCCTTAGGCACTATGCTACCAGAGCTCCTAATGTGGTAGTAGTAGGTTCCATATGTTTGAGTCTATGTGGTGTATGAACACATACAAAAGCATGAAGTAGTATTTATAACACTAGTCATATAGGAACCTAAAGGAGAAGTGAAGATCTAATCTCTGAGAATTTTACTAAAATATTAAACAAAATATTATTTATGCCTGAGTTTTATTTTTCTCTTAAATAACCATATAGTCCGAATTTTATAAAATGAGTATATAGTACTCATTAACCCCAAAACAATGAATAAATCTTATTTTTTTAAAAAAAACTGATATTGAATATAAAATTTGAATTATAACTTCTTTTTATGTTGTCTTAGAATTTTAAAAACAACTCATATTTGTAACAACCCATTCAATTTTTGCTACATGCTGTTATTGACTTGATCTTTTGCTACACATTGTTTTTGACTTGATAATAATATTGTCATTTCAACTTCAGGATTATTTCTTTTCAAATTGTACAAACTGAGAAATATAGGAATTAGTTTTCAGATTCACATGTGAGAGAGTGTTGTACAACAAACTTTGGGGCAGAGAGCTTACAGTGTTGTCATTAGGTGCCATCGAGCAGCTCTGACTCATAGTGACCCTGTGTACAACGGAACGAAACACTGCCCTGTCCTACACCAGCCTCACGATGCTTGCTATACCTGAGCCCACTGTTGCAGACGCTTTATCAATCTTCATAATGTTTTCCAGTAATATATCACACAGTATTTCACTGTTATTCATAAGGTTTTCACTGGTCAGTTCTTTGAGAAGTGGATGACTCCTTCCTTCTTCAGAGTCTGTCTTAGTCTGGAAGCTCCCCTGAAACCTATTCACCATGGGTGACCCTGCTGGCATTTGAAATAGTGGTGGCATAGCCTCCAGCCTCACAGCAACATGCAAGCCACCACCATACGACAAACTGACAAGTGGTGGAGCTTACACTGTAGTTGGGGAAAAATAATTTAAAAGCAGTATGAAAAAATTAGAACAAGTATTAAAGATAAAGCAAGCACAAGGGAGGAATGGCTTGGGAAATCTGGGTGGGCTCCAAGGAGGTCAACAAGCTGGGCTCTAAAGAGGAGGACTGGCCAAACCAGCAAAGAAGGGAGAAGGACATTCCAGGCTGAGGAAACAGAACACATAGAGGCAGGAAGAAAAATGAGGATAGACAGTGATTCTATAACTGCATACTGTTCTCAAATTAAAAAAAAAAAAAAATTTTACATATGGAAAAATGGAATGAGATCAGTTTAAAAAAAATAATTAAAAAAATATTTCAGCCTGTTATCCCAATGTGTCATTTCCCCAAAGAGCAAATTTTCTCCTCAAGAATAATGAGTTATTGTGTGTGGTTCTACATTTGTTTCAAAAGTAGAAATTTTGGCAGACAAGTCTTTTAAGACTCATTTCCATGATCTCAATAGTTTAAAAAAGGATTAAAAGCATGAGCTAAAATCTGAACAATCATAAGTATCTTTAATGAGATTCTACAAATGAAATAAAACATGTTATTTACTTTTCCATTTCCCACTGTCTCTAGCTGGGACCTCATGCCCCATATTAATCCAGAACCCAGAGGAAAACCTTAAGTGGTAAATGAATGAAGTATATGAATGCTATTTCTCCCCCCCCCATTTCTGTGATTTATTATCATATATTCTGGGTTAAATTATTAAATCAACAACAACAAATGAATAGAAGAAGAATATGATATACCAGTCTTGAACAGTTCCATGGAGAAGTTGTGAACAAGTTGATGCTTCTGGTCAGGGTTTGCTAGCTGCTTATACAGAGGGAGGTCTTCACTAAACACAGTGATGAGGAGGCCATGGCGAGGTTCATGAGTGATGGTGAACAGCAAGGGGTCCTTAGGAACATCCAAATCAGCAGCATTGATGACGGACGAACCTAGCTCTTTCACCTGACCCTCAGATACCTGAATAAGAACAAGCCAGAAAAGTCAGCTGTGTGCAAAGTAAAATCTGCACAAAAGAAATAATTTTAAGACATCCTATTTCAAATTTTCTAAGAGATTTGTTTTTAACTAGCTTTAGAAAGAGAACTGGTTTAAGATAAACTTAAAAGAAAAGAAAATAACTATTAATCTTTCTATTTTTTTGGACAGATTTCAAAGTACTTTAGGAGCTCTGGTAGCGTAGTGCCTAAGGCACTTGACTGCTAACCAGAAGGCTGGCAGTTCAAACCCACCAGCCACTCCTCGGAAAGAAGATTGGGGAATCTACTTCTGTAGTGATACTGCCTCGGAAACCCAAGGAGGGGTCACTATGAGTCAGGTCTGACTCGAAAGCACATAACAACAACAACTATTTCTATGGAGGGCAAATGACATATAATTTTAAAAATTAAAATAAAAAATATATTAAATATATATTATTCATCATTTAAAGGTTAGGAGAAAAAAACAATCAAACAAATGCTTACTTTCTGGGAAGTCCCAGAGAAATTCAGTTGTATAACTGAATCTAGAACCTTTATTTTCAGATCCCAATCTATCATTTTACCCATCCTGGACCTCATTGATTTACAGTCCCTATGTTTTTTACAACACAAATATCTGCTACACAATCTGAGGGTGTTTGTTGTTTGTTATCTTTGGTCATCACAGTGAAAAATTCTGTATTTAAACAGTAATCAACAAAAATTGAGAAAAATGTGTCTGGATGGGTAGAAGTGTATATTTTAATTCTCATTTAATTCTCATTTCTTCCCAATCCCCACACCTTCAGCTTTGCTAAACTATTCTTCCTACCCCCTCTCCATGTCCCATTTTAAGTTTCATAATCTTTTAAGCACAGAGACAGCTGATTATTTTTTCATCTCATGTTGCTGTTGTTGTTATTATGTGCTGTCAAGTCGTACCTGACTCATAGCAATACCTCTTTGGGTTTCCAGGGCAGTATCACTACAGAAGTAGATTGCCCAACCTTCTTTCCAAGGAGTGGCTGGTGAGTTTGAACCACCAGCCTCTGGTTAGCAGTCAGGTGTCTTAGGTACTACACTACCAGAGCTCCTTCATCTCCTATAGTATCTAGTAATCTAGAATTCGAAGATATAGTACTTAACCGTCTTGATTTCTACCGCCCTCCTGCCCCCATAGGGAGAACAAAGAAACATTCCTGTTCTTGTTTTGAAATATGTTGCTAGAAACAGAGAAACAAGAAGCACAAAAGGGTAGAGAAGACCAGAAATGTCTTCAGAGCTGAGGAGTTTGTAGGCCTTGAAGGATATGTATGGTTTTGAGTTCTGAAAATACCAGTTCTTTTCAGCCTTTCCTATTGATTCTGAAGGAAGCCCTCCTGCAATCACTTTTTATTGAACCCGAATAAAGAAGAATCACTCACTATATGTGACCCTTGAGCTAAAACAATGATTTTCTTTTTTCTGGCTCAGCATCTTAAGGATTAAGTGGACATAATAGTTTAATCCACAATGACATGCTTACAAAATCATCCTCAATGGTAACTTGTCCTTTTTCCCCAAGGACCTTAAGCAACTTAAAATTATGTTCTAATTATCCATCTTCACAGAGCTTGAGATTCCCTGGCTCACTGTATAGCAACCTTTCTCATTTGTAACATAGTAAACTAGTTCACAAGATTACTTGGGAATTTTATGAAAACAAATGTGGGGTTCTTTTTGCAGATTTAGTTGTTTATTGATGATGACAATTAAAAAAAGTTCAGAGCAATACACACAAAATGTTTAGGATAAGTCATTAGAACTCAAACTAAAATCTCAATTGTTTTTTTGCAGCACAATTTGATGGAAGCCCAATTATCTACAAAATAAATACATTTTTTTTTCACAAGAAGGCAAAATAAATATAGCAATTTAAAAATTCAAGTGAAGTTTAAAATAAGCTCTGCCAATAACACATGGGGCTTCATGCTTTTTATCCTTCAATGGCCTTTTTTGAGGAATGCACAGGGAACAAGCATGGTTACTTAGAGAGAAGAGCAGGGGACAGTCTCCTGGTAGCCTAATTATTTAAAAGCCCTGACCCCTAGACAGATACAAGACAACAGATGAGGGAAGGAAGGAATCATTTGGAGATTGTTTTCCTCTCATAATTACTGAAGGGCTCTCCAGAGAAATCCATGTGCCAGCGGAAGAGAAGCAGGAGCTGACTCTTAAGTCTCATTCTCAGGTTGCTCTAGGATGGCTTTCATATACTGTCAAGATTCAGTAGAAAATTATAGCCAAATAATGATTTTTTTTTTTTTTTTGCCTTTAGGATTTAATGAATTTTAATGAAAAAGAAGGCAAACTGATGCTTTTGAAATAGCTAATATTTGCTTTAGTCAATTTCATATGACATCTAGCAAACATAGTAACATTAATGGTAGTAATAATTGTTGTTGTTGTTATGTGCCATAGAGTCGGCCCCGACTCATAGTGACCCCTCCTTGGGTTGCTGAGGCAGTGTCTCTACGGAAGTAGATTGCCCAGTCTTCCTTCCAAGGAGTGGCTGATGGGTTTGAACTGCCAGCCTTCTGGTTAGCAGTCAAGTGCCTTAGGCACTATGCTACCAGAGCTCCTGGTAGTAATAATTGTTGTTGTTGTTGTTATGTGCCGTCAAGTCGGCCTTCTGGTTAGCAGTCAAGTGCTTTAGCCATTATGCTACCAGAGCTCCTGGTAGTAATAATGGTACCTATTTATTAAGGGAATGCTCTGTGCTGGATCATTTTGCTCATATGGCTACTCCTTACAGAAGACTGATACAATATTTGCAGATGAGGAAAATAAAAGCAGGGAGAGAAATATGAAGAAGAGGGAAGGG
>NW_006922171.1:1081532-1091549 GCF_000298275.1 Orycteropus afer afer
ACCTACTAAATGGCAATACCCAAGACTCTTTGATTTCAAAATCTGTGCTCATTCCATTTAATCAAAATTATATGTAGGAGCTCTGGTGCTGCAATGGTCAAAGGATTCAGCTGAGAGGTCAGTGGTTTGAACCACCAGCTGCTCCATGGGGAAAAGATGAAGCAGTTTGCTTCCATAAACATTTACAGCCTTGGAAACCCTATGGGGCAGTTCTACTCTGTCCCATAGGTTCACTAGAGTCAGTATCAACTTGATGGCAGTGGGTTTGGTTTTTGGCTTTGATACCTCTATATCTATATAATCATACATATAAAATAGAACTGTTTAAAAGAATTACATATGCTGATATGGAAAGATTTCCAAGATACATAATTAAGTAAAAAAAAGCAAAGTACAGAGTAGTAGATATAGTATGATCCCTTGTTTATAAGTAAAAACACCCACAAAATCATACATACACATACATATACATCACTGGTATGTACACAATTTATTTCTGTGGAAGGAATTACCAAACCTTGATCATTGGGAAGGGTTTAAGGATTGAGCTGTTAGAAAGGAAGAAATTCATATTTCACACATTGTATTCTCCTCAGCATCCAAATTTGTTTAACCAATACATTTATTATTAGTAGTAGTAAGTCAACAAATGTACCTGAGAAATGATGTTATGGACCATTTAAAAATATCTATCTGTATTTTTTAATGATCACATATTATTGCATAAAAAGCATAAAAAGAATGGTCCTAATTGTACTTTTTCCATCTCGTATATCTTCAAAGATAGTTATATAAAAAGATGCCTACAATTTGTGAATTAAGAATGCCCGTCATTTCATTGGTTAACCAGTCACAATGTAGAGCTAGTCTGCATTCAAATCCCAATGTGCCACCTACTTACAAGATCTGTGATCTTGGATCTAGGTGCTTCATTTATTTAATTAAAAAATGGGAATAATAATACCACCACTCTAAAAGCCTATTGGGAAGATTAACTGCAAATACATGGTCTAGTCGATTTCAACTCATAGCGACCCCTCCTTGGGTTTCCAAGGCGGTATCTCTATGGAAGTAGATTGCCCGGTCTTCCTTCTGAGGAGTGGCTGGTGGTTCAACGCCTTAGGCACTACACCACCAGAGCTCCCACATGTAAAGAGCTTGGAATAGTACATACAACCTAGTAAGTACAACATGTTGTTGTTGTTGTTATGTGCCAGCGAGTCAGACCCAACTCATAGCTACCCCTCCTTGGGTTGCTGAGGCAGTATCACTACAGAAATAAGATTGCCCAACCTTCCTTCCGAGGAGTGACTGGTAGGTTTGAACTGCCAGCCTTCTGGTTAGTAGTCAAGTGCCTTAGGCACTATGCTACCAGAGCTCCTAAGTAAACATATATGCTAGCTGCTATTATCTTGATCATCATTCTTACTTTTTGATATTTTTCAAGTGATTGCATTACATGACACAAAATACTGCCTTCCCCACTCCTCACCAACCTAATGGGTTAAATGCTTCTTCACCAATGCAAATGGACTAGGTGCAAATCAAAATCAAAAGTGATAAGAGAGAATCTGAAAGTTTGATTCCTTTCTTACAGTAATATTCTGCACTATGAATTCAGGAGCTTCATCATTTGTGGGGTTGATTATAACATAAAATGGTATCTCCAAGGAGCGTTGCTTCCCATCTGTGACGTACACTGTGAACTGGTCAGTGGTTGGTTCTATCCGCAGATGCTTAGACTGCACATAGTTAATGTGCAATGCCTTCATGTCTTTCCACAGGAATGAAGCTAGAGTACACCAAGATGAAATAAGAAATAAGAAAACATTTTTCCAAAGTTACTGATCCTCAATCTTAACCTATTCCCTTAACCCCAATAACCTATTCCCCAGCAAAGCAAATGAGAGATCGTGGCAATTGACATACATATCAGCTATCAAGGGCTACTTTAATGATTTTCAGCATCAACATAAAGGCAGATATTCATGGATCATAAGAGAGGATTAAAATTTGCTTGGAGAACAGAAGGGAGATCACACTAACTAGGATATACAGACCCTTCATGGCCACTCTTCAGATACCTAGAATGAATGTCAGAGAGACCGTCCCTTAATGAAAACCATTGCTTCTGCATGAGCAGTTCATGCCATGCTTGGCTAAGAAAGAGCCCAGTTCTTTTGCATAAAGGCAAAACAAGAGCCAGTCCATCATCTGCCTACTGTATGCTACATAGATATCAAGTAACTGATTGGATTGAGTAGACTTAGCTGACCTGCTCTTTGGTATTTTGACATTGCCTTAAATAAAAAAAGAAAGAAAATTTTCTAAATTGTATATTAGGCCCCAGAGAAATTAGATAACTTTTAATGCAATTAACCTTAAATCCAGCATCTCACATATTTAAAATGAATATGCCTCATATAGTACTTTGGAGAAGCATTTACTTCTGAAGTGTTATCTTCAGAAGACTTTGTTTTGTGTGAAATACAAGCACTATTTAGGTATCTAAGTCACATTTTGTCTTCAAAATTAATATGTCAGCATTTCAAGGAGTTCTGGTGCTATAGTAGGCAAGGTATTTGGCTGCTAACCAGAAGGTCAATGATTTAAACCCACCAGCCTCTCTATGAGAGAAAGATGAGGCAATCTACTTCTGTAAAGATTTACAGTCTTGGAAATTAATGGGGGTTGCTATGAGTCAGAATCAATTCAATGGCAGAGGGTTTGGTTTCTGTTTTTTGGGGTATTAGCATTTCAGTCTTTCTCTCTCTGTTACGTTACACCCATGGAATATTTCTCTGTATTTTCCACTAATACCTATTAAAAATACTAAAAGTTTGTGAGAATGCGACCTTGTTGGTTCCCACCTGATTTATTCCATCACATTACATTGTGTTGCTGTGAGACCCTTTTAAAATATTTCTTCAAAGTTTATTCTCATATTTTTCATAAGTAAAATTTCCATTTATTTTTAAAGTAAATTCACATGCACAGGGAAATCAATAATAATAATAAGAAGAAGAAGAACAAAGAATAAATAGGATTCAAAAGTATTAGCTATAATAATAGTAATTTCTTGAACATGTATGGTGCTTTCATAGTCCTTATCTAGTCATCAAACATGATGTGGTCAATCCGATGTATAAACACAGGTGAATTATCGCCTGTCATGAAACCATGACTTACCTATACTGATGCCCATATTGCTTTTCTCAAAACCCTCAGAAGGGAGTTTGTTTTCAATGTAACCAAATTGGGGAGGAGAAACCAAAACAAATTCCAAGTCATCTGCTGCAGTGTCAGGATCATTGGCAGACAAATGGTTAATGGTTACCACTGCTGAGAAACCTTCTTCTACAACAAACATGGTACCTACATACAAATAATAACACAATTATGATTTAGCATGGAATCCTCTCATCAGAACAGTAAGGACAAAAGGGAGTGATTAAAATTCCAATTCAGAGAAGCCTCCCATATGCAAATATACTTCCGTGGGAGATGTTTATTTCTTTTGGCATAATTCTCCTTACAGTGAAAATATTCAGGGTGGAATTTAATTTGACTTATGGAATTGTATTTTTTTTCTAGTACAAGCAGCCAGACTACAATGGAAAGACAGCAGAAATGCTAAATGCTCTTGTACAGTCCTTTAGTCATTCTAAAGAAACTGATTTCCCTTGTGTCCCTATAGAAGTGACAAATGGAAATAAGAATTGCCAAACTGTTTTAATGATAAGCCACTAAATGTAGTTTATGTATTCTTCAAGATCAGTTGTTACCTCTGTTTGTCAGAGCGTTAATTGCCTGAGAGCTATTATGAATTACTCATAATGAATATTTTTTTCATGCCTTGGTGTTTAATTGTTCTGCTGGGATAATGCTTCCTTTCTGGAACATTGCTTTGGAGATAGTTTGCAAATTACAATAACATTCATACATATGTTTGTGTTTTTTATTTTTTTTCCCTTTCTGAGACAGAACATACACATAATGCCTATGACAGGAAGACTTTCTGAAAAGCAAATAAGGTTAAATGTACAGTCATGCATTGCTTAACGTCCACGATATGTTCTGTAAAATAGGATGCTATGTGATTTGAATACTGTGTGAACATGCTTAAGTTGCAAGTAATGGCATTTGCTGATTTTCCACGTTTATGTTTAATAACCTTTTGTTTCCTTTCCAAATTGATGTTTCTCCTTTTCCGCTTGCTGCTGCAAGCACTGGTTTTGCTGCATTTGGGAGCCATGATGAACTTCATGGTAGTATTTTCAAAAGAAAATTAAACAGAGAGATATTGCTATAACATTCGAGAGACATACAATGCATGAGATTGGATGCTGCTGCCTGTGAATTGAAACATACACTGATATAAACTTTTATTTGTAAATTCATATTAAAAAAATCATAGAAAGTACAGTACAGTACATATGTAAGCCAGTAACATAAGTGTTTATTATATGTACTGTACCATTATATGCTTGGTAGCACAATTACTTTGTATACAAGAGACATGAGATACACATGATACATGTGGGAAGCTGCTGTGTTACAGTTACATCTGCTATGTCCCATTCTCTGGTTGGGATCTCTGAATTCTACTGTAATCTTATGGGACCATGGTTGGACATTGCCCGAATGGACATTATGCAGTGTATGACTGTGTATAAATGGTCTCTCTAGTATACTCATTCTATCCTAATAGAGATAATTATGGATACAATAAATTAATCTCTCTCCAGAAGGTAAATAATATTTTCCCATTTGAAATAAACTCAGCATATTTGGGGATTCTATTATTGTCCTTCTTCCAATACACACAAACACACACACACTATCTCCCCCCACACCCATACAGAATTATCTAAATTTTCAAACAAGTAAATTCTTCTGCCCATAGTCTTTTATACATAGGGAATTTTCCACAAATTTGTGTTGGGGCAATTATTCAAGGGCAAAACTGTAGGATGGTTTTCTGTTTGGACTATATGTAAGATATATTACTTTTTACTAAACCAGAAGTATGACACTGGGTGGGGTATTAGGACAGAAAAAGTCATTTTCACCAATTGCAATCAAAGGTGGCTGATTGTCCACTGGATGCACTGTGACGTTGAGGTCATACATTGGAAAGGACCCATGAAGAGGAACAGATGGATGAGATCCATTGTAGCAACAGCCATTCATGAAAGGGCCAGCTTGTCCATCCGAAACCACCAATGTAATGGTGTCAAAACAGGGCATCAAGCCAATCTCGCCACCTGGAAGGCACAACTATAGCTGAAACCTCACTTTTTTTTTGGAGGGGGGAAAACATAGGCTAGCAAAATGGAACCTACTCACACCTCTCCTCTAAGTATAGAATGGCAAGGAAAATAACCTATGTGGACAAAACAGAAAATTCAGTTTTATCACTATGCAATTAAATACAGCCATGAAAATAATGCAAAAATACTTGCCCATCTGCTGCCTCTGGTGAAATCCCTGTTGGTCACTTATCACCACATGAAGGGGGCAAAATGAGGCTAACAAGGGTCTGACAGTTCACAAATGAACAAGGGAGAGGCTTGAAATTAGTGATAACTTCATTCTTCCCTTTCAGTTGTTTAGTGTTAGGATCAACCTCAGTGCAGTATAGTAAATTACATAGCATGGCTTTTCTAGCCATAGTCTTTGTAAACTCTGTGTGGAATTTGCTGTGAGCAACTGAGTAGCTCCTGATTATTGATGTTATTCACCTGGGGTATTTCTGTTGCGAGTAGCACAAAGTAATCTTCTGGGAGTCTTGAGCTCTCTCTCAGGTGTATAGAATTCTGATTTTGGGATTGGGTAGTCTGGCCTTTCTACCAGGCTCAAAAGGAGCCCTCCTAGAGGCAGAGAATCTCTCATTGCCAGCTGAGAGACATGAGAGACATGTGTTGCTGAGAGAGACGTGAGAGACATGCACTGCTGAGAGTGAGACTGTTGGCTGAGAAACGGCAGGCTGAGAGATGGCAGGCTGAGAGAGACTGAGCGTGTTCCTGAACTTGAATTGTAGCCTGTGGCTTCCCTAATAAATCCCATAATCTGTGAGTTCTATGTGGCCACTGCAGAGAATGATCAAACCCAGCAAAGAGGTAGTGGGTGCTGAGGGAGGAATGGTTGGTGTCAGGGTTGGTGAAAGGACTGGAGGGAGGCAGCATGTCTGGCCTTGCAAGAACAGGCCTTCGGCTACTGATGGTGATTCTGTCTTGTGGGATTAGAGGAGGTCAGAAGATGGGGCCTCCTTGCCCCTTTCGCACTCAGGTAAAGGCAGAAGTTGCCCTTGTCCTTTTGATAAGTGTTATCCCATTCACATTAACCATCTTAAATGAATACCATCAACTACATAGCTGTTATGACAAACAAAAGAAGATAGGTGAAACACAAAGATAATACTCATTTGGATCATGTGTTTCAATATTTTCCCCCTTATTTATTAGCCAAGATGTTTAAATAAAAATTTTAAAAAGGCAAGAGTGCCTGGAAAAGAAGTGGCATGTATTTTAATTTTCTTCTCTTTTACCCTACAAGGGGTTACCCTATGAGACAACAGTGTCCTAACAAATCATTGTTTTACGAAATACATTTGAAAAATATAATATCAAAATGTTCTCTCCTATTTCTGAATTAATCCCTGGCTGTTGCATTCCCTCCTCTCCACCTCATCCTCATTGTCTCTTCAATTAAAAAAAATGATTTGAATTCTGATAGCTCTTATTTCCTGTATCACTCACCTGGCTTTACATAACAAATTATACTTCCTCCATGGAATATATAATTTAAAGAGGCATATGGAAGAGTAATGGGAGCTCTGGTGGCCCAATGGTTAAGTACATGGCTGCTAACTGAAAGATTAGCAGTTCAAACCCTCCCATTAGTTCCTCAGTAGAAAGACTGGAAGATCTGATCTGTAAAGATTACAGCGTAGAAAACCCTATGGGCAGTTCTACTATGTCATATAGAGTTGCTGTAAGTCCAAAAGTAGCTCTGGTGGTGTAGTGTGTAAGGCATTTGACTGCTAACCAGAAGGCTGATGGTTCAAACCCACTAGCCACTCCTCGGGAGGAAGACTGAGCAATCTACTTCCTTAGAGATGCTGCCTTGGAAGCCCAAGGAGGGGTCACCACGGGTCAAATAGACTTGATAGCAATGAGTTTCATTTGGTTTTGTTTATAAGCCCAAAATTGATTTGAGGGCTACTAATACAACAACAATGGAAGAGTAACTAGAAAATTATAATAGAGTATAATAAAAGTCAGTTAGGGGATGCCTATGGCATTGTTATTAAGGGAGCATCCCCACCTCACCTTCAGAAGATGTGTGAGAAGAAATGCTGTGATGTATGGATGAATGACTATGTCACACTGCTGTCCTTGGAAGGAAATGGATTTTTGTCCACTTCAGTTAAAAGCCCTTCACAACAAGGTCTAGATTACACTCTTTTGTAGCCCCACAGTGCCTACTGCTGTGCCTTGCCGATACCAGAGGCTGAGTTACTGTATTTTAGTTGAATATTTCACATGTGGAGCAAATATCACCTGGGTGATAGTCTAATGAGATGACAGTAATGTAAGCACAGCACTAGGAAGCAAGTGTTTACTGTATATCTAATCTGTGCTCACCACTATTATGTGCCGTGGGCAAGTCATGCAAACTGAAGACATAATCTTTGCTTTTCAGGCCCAACAAACAGATCAGATACTTCTTAGGAGTTAGCTTAGTGACCAATAGACTTTTAAAGGTAACATAATTGTCTTAGGGACTTTACTTCAGACATTTCTATTATGATTTATGAATCCATAAACTATAACGGAAAGAACCATGGTGGCACAGTGGTTAAGCACTAGGCTGCTAACTGAAAGGGAGGTGGTTCTAACTCACCACTCACCAGCCACTCCACAGAAGAAAGATGTGGCCATCTGTTTCCATAAAGATTTACAACCTTGGAAACACTATAGAGTAGTTCTACTCTGTCCTAGAAGGTTGCTATGAGTCAAAATCAACTCAGTGGCAATGGGATTTGATTTGGGTAAGTTATGATGGTGAGCCATTGTGGCATAGTGGTTAAGCACTTGATTGCTAACCAAAAGGTTAGTGGTTTGAACCCATTCAGTGGCTCTGTAGGAGAAAGCCCTGGCAATCTGCTTCTGTAAAGATTATAGCCTAGAAAATCCTATGGGGCAGCTCTACTCTGTCACATGGATTGTTGCGAGTCAGAATTGACTCAATGGCACTCCATAACAATAATAAGATATGATGCTCAAATAATAAAGTCTTCAAATTTACCAAAATAGAGATGAGAAGAATCACAGGTTGAATTGAAAGGCTAGGTGGTAATGTCAGGAACAGAGCAATAAATCACACCTTCCCTTTCTCCATTCTTTGAACCTATTATAGTGAGATCAGAAATACCTCTAAATATGGTGATCATACTTGAAAATTGGAGTATGGGCTACTACTACTGCTGCTTTTTTAATGACAATGCATTTCAAGATCATTTGATTATGGGAGCCCACAGTGGAAAGTAAGGGTGAGAATCTCTATTATTTGCATTCCTTTTCCCAAACTAGTCCTGATGTTTATATCACTTACCTGTGTGTTTATATGTCACAGCTCCTGAGATAATATCTCCCTGAAAGAACTGATCCGTTATAATGCCACCTTTTCTCACCACTCCATGCTGAGGTTTCCGAGCAATCATAAACATCAGTCTTGAGTCATCACTGTCCACATCAGTAGCAAAAATGTACTCAGAGGTGATGACCACCTCTTTGCCCTCTGAGCAGTGCATCATGGGGATGAGGTCAGGCTTTAGGACTGGTGGTTCATCATTTACAGGGAATACCTAAGCAGGGGGGAAAATGCATGTTTTTAAGAAGAAGAAAGAAGTGACAAATTGCCCAACTTGTAACCCATAGCTCATAATCAGAATGACAAGCATTTTTGATCTTCCAGACACATGAAACAATAGAGATGGAATGTGGCCAAGCAGCCTGCATCTTCTAACTTCCCCCATATGAACCATCTTGCAAGAAATAACCCACGTGGGAGACATTTTAGGTAGGAATGGGAGGGTATGGTTCTGGTTTGGGACTCACAACTTTCATTTGTTTATAGACAGACAAAGTACAAATGTAACATAAAACATTCTTCACCAAAACTCCTGGCCTCCTTCATTAAATTCACACACACTTAATTTCCCTTTATCTGGGTCCTTGTGAGCCAATGCAATTACATTTACCACATCCAAGTTATTTTTATTTCAAATTATTTGGTGATTACAAAGGTTTCCTCTACCCTCAAGCTCCTGGCCACCCAGGAAGTTACTCTGGACTTACAATAAGCAGCAGCTGCATTTCAAATGGCCCTAGGGGATGGCCTCAGGGCCTCAGGCAGTCAGCTGCCATATCCAAGTCTGGTGGTTCAAACCCACCAGCCACTCCTCAGAAGGAAGGCTGGCCAATCTACTTCTGTAGTGATACTGCCTCAGAAACCCAAGGAAGGGTCACTATGAGTCGGGTCTGACTCGAGGGCACATAACACACACACACACACACACACACACATGCATTTCAAATATTTTAAGTTAAATTTGAAACCAAATAAGCATTTAATCAATATCAGGCTTTAACTTGACAAAATGTTTTTCCCTTAGCATCATGAAAAGAAAACTCCAAGAAACAAGGAAAAAAAAAAAAAAGCAACATGGGATCATACCAACTCTGAATTTAAAAAGATAGCATAGAAATTTTTGAAAGCATGTCATTTAAACAGAAATGAAGGCCAGCCCTCCTCAGTTCACACTCACACTTGGGTATATGCCATAAGTTTATTTGTCAAGTCTGGTCTGGGAATACTCTCAACCCTACATTTCCTTCCTCTACACATCAACCAGTTTGAAAAGGAATGGCGTGGCATTTATCATCACAAAGGAGGTTTCAAGATCTGTCCTGAAGTACAATGCTGTCAGTGATAGGATAATATCCATAC
>NW_006922171.1:1093964-1108710 GCF_000298275.1 Orycteropus afer afer
AACAACAACAACACATCAACCAAAGTGATCTTGTTAAAGTGTGGATTTTAAGTCACTGCCCTGTGACAACATTTAGTGGCTTCTCAGAGCTTCTTTTAGATCTCTCCAGCCATAACCCATTCTCTGTGGTGCTCTTGCCACCCACTCCATTTTCACCCCAACATACCACATTGCCCCTATCTCAGAGCCTTTGCCTCATCTCTCTTCCACAGGCCTACTGTGCTCTTTGTTTAGCTAACTCCTCCTTCAGGTGCCAGTTCCATGTGGATTTCTCAGGGAATCGTTCCTGGATCACTTTGGAAGCCTTCTGTTATTTTACTCTCTTTTAGCACCTTGTTTATTGTAGAACACATCCAAATTTTAATTAATTATTTCAGTGGCAATATGCTTAATTCCTGTAAGCTGGCCTGTAGGCTCTAAAGAATAAGGACATTGATCATCTTCTTCATGATCATATCTCAAACCTCTAGCTTGGGACATAGATCACTGCCATCGAGTTGGATACGACTTACAGTGACCCCTCCTTGGGTTTCTGAGGCGGTATCACTACAGAAGTAGATTGCCTAACTTTCCTTCCAAGGAGTGGTTGGTGGCTTGAACCACCAGCCTTCTGGTTAGCAGTCAAATGTCTTAGGTACTATGTCACCAGAGCTTCCTGGGACATAGAAAGCACTTGTTAAATACTTGTTGAACGAATGAATGAATGTAACTATGTATATATGTCCTGATCACTCTGCTATTTTAAAAGGTTCCTGGGTGGTGCTTGGCTACTAAGTGAAAGATGGGTGATTTGAGTCCATCCAGAAGCACCTCGGAATGATCAGCTTCCAAAATGTCAGACATTGAAAACTCTATGGAGCACAGTTCTCTTACACATATGGGGTTGCCATGTGTTGGAATCAACTTGATGGCAACAGGAAAAAGTCTATAACAATATGAAATGATGTGTAAATTTTCATTTAATGGGTAGGGAATGCAAGCTCCCAGGTTTAATGACTGAATCAAAGGTAAAAAAGCACACTATATTCTCTATTTTCTATTAGCTGCTTAGGAAACAAGATCTTTGTTCAGGTCCTCTGAACACACTTATTAAAAACTTTATTGTTTTTCTTGACTTGTCTAAGGAGTCTCACCAATAAATTCCATGATGGCCATCTTGTATCAATTCACAAAAACATCTCAGCTTTCAACTGGACAATAAAGTTCAAAAACAATAGAATTAAGACCATTCCTCCTGCCTAAAAAATCCCAAATATCTGTCCACAAATTGTCTGTACCTCTGAATGACTTTAAGGACCATGTCTTTTTGTTTAAAGAGTAACAATAAACAGATTGTTTTTCTAAAGTCACTGCTTATTGTCAGTAATCAGAAGATAAACTTGGATGAAGACAAGGTGGTTTCCCCCCTGAAATTTGCTTTTCAGAGGGAAAAACAATTCAGAAAATCTTTCTCTATATGTAAAAGTCTAACAATCAAGAAAAATTTCACCTCAGGAGGCAGTGAATTTATGTTAATGAGGGAGGAACAATTCAGAAAAGGAGGGTGAGAATGGGGGCACAACTTGAAGAACGCAATCAATGCCACTGAGTTGTATGTGCAGAAACTGTTAATTGGTGTATGTTTTGCTATATATTCTCTATAGCAGTAACAACAAAGTAAATACTTTTTTTAAAGAACTAAAAAAAAAGAAAAAGAAAAGTCTCATTTCTGAAGCTGAAATAACATATTCTTCTGCACCTAGACCTCAAAGGCTAGCCAGAAAATGAAAAGATAGGGGCTCTTCACTGTACAAGCATTCCTTGGCGATACTGCAGATTCAGTTCCAGACCACCGCAATAAAGCGAATATCTCAATAAAATGAGTCACATGAATTTTTTGGCTTCCTAATGCACAGAAAAATTATGTTTACACTATACTATAGTCTATTAAGTGTGCAATAGCATTATGAAAATGTTTGAAATATCATGAGAGCTACCAAAATTTGACACAAAGACACAGAGTAGGCACATAGTGTTGGATAAATGGCACCTGATTGTTAAATATTTTGAGTGTTACAATTCATAAAAATTATGAGTATTTTATACATAGAACCAGTTACCATTTAAATTGAGTATCAGAGTTTCAGGTAAATAACATCTTCAAATAAATTGGAAAGAGAAGGAAGAGTATACCCATTTCACCAACACAACTTTACTCTCAGAGACGTACAAAGATGTGAGTAGGCATCCTCTTGCCTTGGAATCCTTGTGTTTCACTTTCTATCAGAGCCCTAAGAAGTTTCCAAACCAGAAGTTTCCTTTCTCTCTGACCCAGGAAGGAAAGCTTCTACTCACCTGGATGTGTAGAACAAATTCTACAGAATTTGTGCCATCCGTGACCTCCAAGAGTACGTCATCCTGAAAAATCTCAGACCCATCATGCTGGTACCTATGGGGATAATAGTTGTCACTTAAACCTCCAGCCCACTGTGGGAGTCCTTTGAGATGAGCAATAAAAGGGCTCATCCCTGGACTTGGCCTTGAGAGGCTATGTTTGTGTGTTCAAAAACAAACAAAACAAAACAAAAACCAATATAATCATGAAGGTACATATTTAACTACTGAAGAGTCTCTGAATATAAGATTTCTCGCCACAGAAAAATGGGTTTTATATATTTATAATTTGTCCCCAAATCAAAAAGTAGTCTTTCAAGTTGCCACTGTGATCATTGGAATCATTTGGCACAGCTCTGCCTCCTGGTAAAATACACTGGCTGGGACCAGGAGACCCCGAGAATGAGTAGTAAAAGGGGACAGTGAGACCTTGGGTGGCTTTTGATTATTTCTGCCTCCTTTCCCCTTTTCAAGGCTAGTCCTTCTACCTGCGCTTGGTCCCCCTTCAGTTATTCCCCCAAAACTTGCTCTGTGAATTACTGCCTCTCTCCTACCTTTTCCCCTTTTTCATTTACAAGCTCTCTTCCTCTAAATCTATAAACATCTTTGAATCTTGTTCAGTCTTAAAAATACTTTGTCTTGGTCTAGGCTTGGCACTACCTCCCTTTAATTTTCAGCTATGTTTCTTAAAAGAATTGTCTCATTTTATGCTTTCTATTTTCAGCCCACTACAGGGTACCTGGTAAATTCTAAATATCTGTTAAATTAAATTGTGCCAAAGTTTTTAGTATGCCAATGATCTGCTTAAGATACAGGAATGAAAATAACTCCCAAGGATTGGGGGGTAAAAAAAAGCATAGTATATTGAACATACAAAATATTTACATATGGAAAAAATAATCCCAAGGCCAAAGGGTATTTATTCACAACTATTCTCACTCATAGGATGAGTGGGATTCAGGTTTGGGATTCCATTCCAATGGTAAGAAAGGCCTATACCCCATATCCCTCCCACAAACTGTCTCCTAAGCTTTATTTTGGTATCCTCTCAATTGTTTTAATTACTAATCCATTGACATGTATATAACATACTAATCTCAGTTTCCATGCCAATGCACCTAAAAGGGCTAGTGGGTCTAAAGATATTTTGGTCCAAGGATGTAAATGTGGAGCCAAGCAGGTAATTTTTTCAAAACTTTACTTCCTCTATACACTAATAGTGATCTTGGGAATATTTCTCAGTGTCTTTGAACCTTTGTTTCTTCAACCGTAGTATTAGACTACAACCATCTACTATGTTGGGCTTGATTTCTGGGAAGCTTAAACGTAAAAACATAACTGCAAGCCCCAGCACAGTGCTTGAATTATATATGTATTGGCAAATGTTGGTACTTTTCCTCCTACCCATCATTCACTCCCTAGAAAGAATTATCTAAACAGAACCCTCTTTCTAACATGTAGTTGAGAGCTGCATTTTTTAAAAAATCCCACAGCACTAAGTTTAACAGGCAGAGGAGCCTCAGTTTATTTCCCACAAATCCACAACACCAAGAAGAGTCTTTCAATAGAAGGTGACATCTCCAACTTTCCCCTGGACTGGTACACAATGAAAGGATCATAAACTCACTCTACCTAGGGGCATGGGTTGGTCTGGCTGGGACTGAAAATCAACAATGTTAACTAAACTGTGGAAATTCAACTGCTCTTCCTTTGCACATATCCTAGTTCCTAGTCAAGTGTGGAACTAAGCATTGGATGCCTAATGCCTCTTATTATAGTTTATCAGAAGAGCCAAAATTTCCATTTATAACTTGAACTTACAAAGTGGGAAATTAGCCAGTATGTCTGTTTGCTTGACCACTGCTTTTGCATTATTTCCCAGAGAAGTTATTTTACTAGATTTTGGAGAAAAGTATCTTACAGAATTGCATTAAGTAGAAGAAACAAGAGATGAGGGGAATTGCTGTGGTATCATAAGGCAGGGATTGCTCCGTTCCTGATGGACAGAGATTCGAGAATTACTCCATGCCCCACCTATACAGCTCACTCTACTTATCCACCTGCAAATCCCAATCACACAAAACAGAATAAAAGAATTGTACCAAAATACACTAAAGACACATTGGTCAACAGAGTTCTATCCCAGAGTTTGTAGAGTTACGAAATTAGCTTTACTGAGAGTCAAGTGTAATTGTGTTGATTAGTCTCAGAGTATAGTTCAGTCTGTATTCATCTAGCATGACCATCAACTTCTGTGATATGTGCAGTTTCGGCAAGTTTAATATTTACGATGGTCATTCATTACTTTTTGCTGTTCCAACATCCATGAAGTCTTTCCCACTAGTATGGCAAGCCAGAGGGGAAAAAAATACCTGGAGGTCAATGAAAAATGTGTAATTTCTTACCTTAAGCTGACCTTTTGAAAGTATTAAATGGCATCTTGGTACCCCTGCAAGAATTGGACATATTTTCTCTTATTCTGCCTCACACTGGATGCAGATGGGGAGCCAAGGCACATGAAGGAAAAAGCAATTGAAAGTTCTAACCTAATTTTTAAGGCATGGAGGTCTCCCCAAGAAAATGTGCTCCCTGTGTATAGAGGAAATCCATTAAGTTCCACCCTTCCATGGAGAGGTGGTCTCTGGAGGAAGAGATAGATATTGTCCAGCTTGGTATCCACATCAGAAACCAGAATGTGTTCCGTGCTCATGACACATTGACCTCCCTCAGCCACTCTCAGAGGGTTAGTAAATACCTAGGAAAAAAAAAAAAAAAAAGGAAACGTTCAGCCTGTTCCAAGAGGTATCCCTGAAGACCCGTTCCAATCTCCATTGCCTCTGATTCCAACTCATGGCAACCCCATTGGAGTAGAACCATGCTGCAAAGTGTTTCCAATGGCTGATTTTCAGACACAGATCATCAGATATCTTCTGTGGCACCTCTGGTAGACTTGAACCTTTAATCTTTCAGTTAGCAGCCAAGTACACTAACCATTTGTAGCACCAAGGATTCTATCTCTGAATATAGAGCTAAGTAAATCAATATACAATTTCCAGTACAATCTTTATTTTGTCAAGAATGTGGTATGGGGACAAATTTATAGCTAGACATTTGGCAAAAAAAAAAAAAAAAGTTTTTACTAAATGTTTTCAACTTCTAAATATTGATAAATAAAAAGAACCAAGACAGAGCTCTGAACCAGAAAATATCCACATTTCATTTATCTCAGGTCCTGTGGTTACTATTTGTAATGCTAAATGAGAAAAGAACTTTCACCTTCATGTACACACTGACCACTGCTTGGCACACGTATACTTTAATCTACAAAATAAACAAAACTATGTTAAATTCCCCTAGGGAATTTGGATCCTGCTCTTTTTTCACCATAAAAATTCTTAAATGATAGAGATATTGAATGGAGACTTGTAAGCTTCAGTTGTAGTATTTTGTTTTAGATTGAAGATTCCATACGAAATGGACTTATTCAAACATTGGAATCAAATGTCAGTGACATTAAGATAATTTTCTCTAAGAAAAATCAAATGCTCAACTAACTAATGATTCATTTATAAGTGAAAAGCAAGCTAGAATGGCTTGGGGTATTTTATCACCATGCTGATAGCTGGTAAGACATCTTCCATCATCAAATAAGTTTAGAAAATGGTTACATATAATATTTTCACCTTGAAGATTTATAAGGCACATAAGCATATTCAAGACCCTGAAATCCTGCCGCAGGAAAACCTGTTAACTTTTTTAGCCCCAAAGTCCCCCAAATTGACATACGGATGGAAGTGAGCAGATATAGCAAATCCTGGGCTGTGAGGCATCTCCAGATGGTCCAGGAGGAGTGTCCTCCTGCTGCGGGCGCACAGCCTTCTCCAAAGAAGTAGCTCCCTCTTCCAAGCAGCTGGTGCTCCAGAAAGGAGAAAGCACCCAGAGGAAAGACTTGAGGAAGAGGAAGATGGAGGAACGGGTAAGGGAAAGGGAAGTGGGCAGGTGAAGCAGTGGCAGATCCTTGCCCTGTTCTGTCCACTGGGCACACTGTGAAGTGGAACTCAATTCCACAGCTGTCAGAACACCTATCTATTTGCCAAGGGCATTCTCCTGGATCACATCTCCAGGACCTATAACCCTGAGATAGTTGCCTCTCCTCTTTAATAAACTACTTACACCAGCAAAGGTAAACCCAAAGACAGTGGCCTTCTCATCCTATAGCCACCCCTATCCATCCTTTACAAGCATCTCATTCTCATTTTACCAAACCTACATTTTCACTGCATGTAAGAGTGAGAAAGATAAAGAGCTCTTATTTAGCGAGAGTTATGGGTAGTGCGAACAGTTTACATATTCAACTGCTAACCAGAAGGTTGGAGGTTTGAGTCCAGCCAGAGGTGCCTTGGAAGAAAGGCCTAGCAACCTACTTCCAAAAACTCAGCCATTGAAAACCCTATGCAGCATAGTTCTACTTTGACACATAGGGTCACTATGAATCAGAATTGACCTGACAGCAACTGATTTTATTATCTAGCCTCATTTTCCCCTGAATTGCATCAATTAATATCCTGAGATGTTGATGTTCCAAGGAATATACTTTGCTATTTAAAATGATTAAAAATAATATTTAGGGAAACTTTCAAAAGAATAAAAGCTTGCTTCCACTCATTAACCCTTAGCTTCTCAGACCCTGCCTGCACCCAGTGCTCAGGTTTCAGGGACTTCAGTGATCTTAGTATCAAAACCTTCTTCAGGTACCACTCAACCAGCTGGCTGTCAGTAGAAACTCCATATCAGAAAATGGCTTTTGGGACTGGCTTCACTGATGCTACAGATTTAGTTTTATTTTCTAATACCCTCAGTTCTCTAAAATACTATTTCTCTTGTTCATATTCTCTTAAAAAAAAAAAAAAGGCAGAAGTCGCTGATGCCACATCCTCATAACTATTTGATGTGTCTTTAAAGGAAGGCCACTTTTCATGTCACTCTTTTTAAGTTTCTTCACAAATTATCCTTCTCTTGTCAGAGGCTTGAATTTTTTTGCATGAAAGAACATTTCTCCATTATTTTTCTGGCAAAAGCTTTAGTGTCTTTGGATACTGGGCTATTTCAGAGCCTGTATTTCATGCACAGAAAAGGATGGTCTGAATAAAATCTAATAAAGTAAACTCAACAAAGGATTCTAAACCATTTTCACCACAAATATGATCTGCCCTGAGAAGAGGAAAATATGAAAGAATAGAATGAGTTTAGATTCTTCTGTGTGAGCTATTTGGCTCTTCTTCTGATAGACTGCAAGCAACTCAAGGACTTAAGGTTCAGGGCAGTGATGTAGATGAGTGTAGTGAGCTAGGTGGGACTGTGGTGAGCTGGGGAACAAAAACACTGTCCAACTCCTGCCATTGAGTTTGTGAACTCAGCATGTCAGAGCTTCCACATTTTCAAGAGAAGCCAGAAATCTTCCAATGTGTAAGAGTTTGTTGTTACTTATTTTAAGACATTGCTTAAGCCCATCAGAACACTTGTGTGGGTGAGTAAGTGCCCTGGGCCCTCAGCACGAAGCTTCTGCCCCACAACCCTATACAGATGTAGAGATGATGAGGACTGACCAAGAAAGAGAACACCTGTGCTTTCCTGGTCATATTCCAGACAGATACTCGGGATGGTGATCTCTTGCCCTAGGGAGGAGGCATGTATAGGTTCTGGTCCCCTCTGGCTTGTAAGGAACCGGCCATGATATTTTTGTCTTTCTGTTTTTAAAAGAAAAAAAAATGAGTGCAGCCCTAGTCACACTAATTAAGTCTAGCACTCTGATGAAGGGCGGGTAGGCAGGCAATGAAACAAACTCTCAGTATAAATCTCAACCTCCTAGATGAGATGCAAAAGATAGCACTGTCTTTTTAGTTCTGTTTTAATGAGAGACCCAAGTTCTTCAAGGCTTACATAAACATTGGGCAGTGGGATAGGACAGGATGGAAGTTTCCATCTTAGTTCACTTTGGAAATTTAAGAGCTTTTTTGGATTACAGAGCAGCATAGCTGGCCTGTGGTAAAAACAAATAAGACCTTCTGGTTGCTAAGAGACTCATAATTTAATCCATTTCTTCTAATCAACACATGAAACTCAATAGAAAGGAAATGAAATTAAAGAGATTTTGAGAAAGCTTTGAAAATAATGCCAAATTTAGCAACTAAGACATTTCACCTTTTAGATAGATAGCCCCTTGAGAGGTGAAAGAGTCCCTGCTTTTTATACAACACTATAGCTGGAATATAAAAGAAGTTCTTTAAAATAGCCTAAGTAAAAGTACTTTCCAGAAACTCTTAAAGTTTCTTTTTTAAGTCCTCTTTTCTTTTCTTCCTCCATATCAAACAGTGTACATACCTCAGGAATCTGATTGTCCACTGGGAGAATGGTGATGTTAAAGCAGATCCCATGCAAAGTGCCACCATGTTGGTTACTGACAGAAAATGTGAACTGGACATGTCGGAGATGAGGGCCTATGTCTTGCATGGGTGGCATGTAGGCCACTTTCATATAGTTCACAGCATGCTGCAAAGCAAAGCAAGGTGGATATGTGAGTATAAGAATCGTGAACTTTCAGACAATCAGGTCCCAGAGAACTGTCACGTTAATTGATATCGAACACCATCATCAATTTGAAGAGTTCAGTGAGTTCTATTTTATAAATTGCATTTTCTATAAATCAGTAGAGAAAAGGAAATTTAAAAACTTAGGTAAATTTCCATGGATCCAAGTGCTTAAAGCCACCCAATTCTATGAAAGATAGCAGATTAGCTGTGTGATATTGGTCAAGCTGCTTAACTTTGATAGCCCTTTGTTTCCTTATCTGTATAATGAATAAAATAATAAACTGATAGTAGATACCACATAGGGTTGACATACACATTTACAACCTATAACTACAATGAAGTTACTACCAAACTACAGGGTTAGACCCCTGTGGGGTCTATAGGAGTAGGAAGAGGGCTGGTGAAGGATTTTGGATGGTAGTAGGAGATTGAGTGAACTGAATTTGGCAGAATAAAAACTTATTCACCAAGTCCCCAAATCAGAATCCCACTGCTTGTAAAACAATGCAAAATCCTGTGGTGAATTATGACAAGATTTTGAAATCATATCCATCTTGATCAAACATTTTCACATAGATGTTGCCTGTTTAGTGGAAATGAACAGGCAGCATTTGTGACATACATCAAAGGCCAACCTTCTTGATCACAACACTAGCAGGGCTATATCTTTTCAAATGACACCTAATCACATTTGTCAATATTTAGCATATTATCATACCTGAGTGAATGACCTCAGCCTCAGGGCAGTAGGATTTTTGGTTAGCTTTGGTATGCTGTCCACCAGGAATAACTTCCCAGCATCTAAATGTCTGAACAGAAATATTTATTCAAATTAGCAAGTTTTCCAGGTAAGAAAAATTAAATCAAATAGTCAACCACCAAGTTTCCAATACATAAAGGACCTCACCATGAGAAGAAATCACATGTTCCATCTTTATAATACCCCTTTATTTTGGGGAAGGGGAAGTCCAATATCATCAATGCCCTTCCCATCATGAATGCAATAAGCATGCACAGAATTTTCTGCCTTCACATCATGAATGGGAATCATTATTCTCATCCTAAAAATGATTCTTTGCAATCATGTATATGACATTAGCCTAAGGTATATTCATGCAACTTTTCTTGGTTGGGATCATAGAATCTGACCATTTCATGGCCTACGATAAGTAAAAATAATCTTATGAGAACCACAGTCAATTTTGCTGAAAAGGAAAAAGAATATTCTCTTTAGAAAAGGGAAATAAAGGGTTATTTTAAGTCTACCTAAATTAAAGATTCCACAAACTGCTGGTCACTTACCAATTAGTACAGCTTTTGAAAGGAAGTGCATGATGTGTTTGAGATACAAGTAAATGCTAAATTGTGGGTATACATTCATGTCTGACTAAGTAAAGTAACTCAACTACAATACTATATACCAACATTTTCAATTCTCCAACCCTAAGCACAACCCACAACTAATAACCCAAGTGATGACTTCTTATGCAGATACCTGTGGCTAAAAGAAAAAAATGGAGGAGTCGTTATTGTGTAGAGCACCTCCCTGTCATATGATTCCATATCTATAAAATGTAGTTGTTTCTTAGTTATGTAGGCCACATCAGTTTCCTTGACAACCAAATGCCGAGAAACTCCAGGAGCTTCTTTTGGAAGTTGGTCATTCACTGGCATAATATGGATTGTCACCACCTGGAATGAAAATACTTGCACATTAATTTGAAACACCAAAGTTAAGGTAATTTTCATAAACTATAATGTATAACACAGGAAGTCCCCAGGTTATGAATGTCCAACTTACAGAATACTCCTTCTTTCCCTTTAATATTATGTAAATTGCCCTCACTTTGAAACAACATCCCTCAATCAAAACAAATTTTTCATCACAATCACCTTCATTTGCTGCCCATGCAGCTTTTAAATCATTGGAAAGCCTTCTAGCCTTTTCATGCACTAACCAAAGCCAAACCTACTGCCATAGAGCCAATTACTACTCATAGCAACCATATGGGACTGAGTAGGAGTTCTGGTGGTGTAGTGCCTAAGGCATTTAACTGCTAACCAGAAGGCTGGCGGTTCAATCTCACCAGCCACTCTTCAGAAGGAAGGCTGGGCAATCTACTTCCATAGTGATACTGTCTTGGAAACCCAAGGAGGAGTCACTGTGAGTTGGACCCAACTCGACGGCAGTGGGTAGTGTGTTAGAACTGCCCCTTTGGGTTCCCAAGGTTGTAAATCATATGGAAGCAGACTGCTACCTCTTCCTCCCATAGAGTGGCTTGTGGGTTCAAACTGATGACCTTTCAGTTAGCAGCTGAGCACTCTAACTGCTGCACCACCAGAGCTCTTTTTTTGGGGGGGGGGTACTAAAATAAGGCTAAATAAGAACTGTATGCATCTGGTCCAATTTACCTACAAATTCTTCAAGACACAGTTAAGAATAGATCTTGTTCATAACCTGAGGACTGCCTATATACTTCTGTTGAAATGATTCAGAAGTTATTAAGAGTATAAGCCAAAAATGGAATATATTCCATGCATTTTATATTATATTTTAAGAATATAGTTATTACAATTATAGGTTACCTAGTGATGAGCACTATAGAATGGGTGGCTAATACACAAAATATGTTTCTGATTTATTTCTGCATCTTCCTACTATCAACAACCTATGCATTCTTGGGTACGCCCTCCATTCAGTCACTGATTCTAGAATGAAAAGGGACATAACTTTTGGTTCCTCCTTATCTACCCATAGGAGCTCTGGTAACATAGTGCCTAAGGCACTTGACTGCTAACCAGAAGGCTGGCATTTCAAACCCACCAGCCACTCCTCGGAAGGAAGATGGGGCAATCTACTTCCGTAGTGATACTGCCTCGGAAACCCAAGGAGGGGTCGCTGTGAGTCGGGTCCTACTCGACGGCACATAACAACAACAACAACAACAACAAATATCTACCCATATATATCATGTCACCAAGGCTCAGAGTTTCCACTTTAAATATTTCCCTTACTGTAACCATATACCACCTTTCACCCCAAGGTGTCATTCCCACTATTAGTAGCCTAACTCAAGCTTTCATAATTTCTTCCTCAGATTATTACATCTTTCTAACTATTAGCCCTAATCTAAGAGCTAATCTAGAATTTTCACACCTCTAGGCAATCTACTTCCATAGTGATACTGCCTCAGAAACCCAAGGAGGGGTCGCTATAAGTCGAGTCCAACCCGATGGCACATAACAACAAACAACAACATGTGTTATCTTATTATTATTATTATTGTGCTTTGGGTGCAAATTTACAAAGCAAAATTTGTTTTACATTTAACAGTTCATGTACATTTGATTTCATGCCCTGATTACCATCCCTGACCATAACGTACTCTTCTCACCTCCCATTCCTGTGACCACCCCCTCCCTGGGCCCTTCTTATCTATGTACTCCTGTTTGTCCAGCTATTCTTCCATATGAGTGCTGCCCCCCTGGTGCCCCATGGCCAATTGCTCTAAGCAGCGTATCTCCCTAGAGCAGGTGGGTGCATCTCCCGGGTGGGTGTTCTGCATGTAAGTCTTTCTACTGTTGGGCTGAGAGCCAATCCTTGGGAGTGAGTCCAATCCTAGGCCTGAAGGGTATCCCAGAGCCATAGTCTTAGGGGTTCCACCAGACTCTATCCAACCAGTAATACTGGTCATTTTTGTGTTTTTGAATTTTGTTCCAAATTTTTCCTCCCTCTCTATCCAAGATCTCCAGTTTTGATCCCTTCCCGAGTGGTTGGCATTGGTAGCCAGGTACCATCTAGTTCTTCTGGTCTTGAGGTCCATCATATCACTGGACTAATTGCTTCCAAATGGCTTTCATTTTCTTCACTCTTTGATTTTTCTCTTACTCTTTGCTTCAGATGAGAGGAGACCAATAGTTGCATGGCCACTCGAAAGCTTTTAAGACCCCAGTCGCTATTCACCAAAGCAGGTTGTAGAACAAGATTTTTATTGAGCTTGGTGTCCTGAGTCAGCAGGCCCAGGGATTCTCTCTCTCAAGGTGTTTGGCTATCTCTGAGAGGTTACTCCAACTCTGACTTGTGTTCCTTCTATAATGAGTGTGGTGGCTAATTTAGTATCACTAGTATCTATGTAAGATTATCTTCAGCTAAATCTATCCTTGGTCTAGGGTACATTCCTGTTCACTGACCCCCACCTGATCTTCTCACTTGTCTATGCATTTATCTGTAACCTGGTGTTTGGTGTTAGTGGTGATGTGGTATTGTGCATATACTATTATTTGCCTCTGTTGTCTATATCTTATGTGCATGTTTCAGTGTCTTTCCTTTCCCCAGCATCATCATGCTGGTCACAGACTCTTTCCATACTGTCCCTCCCCTTACTCAACTCAGAGTGTGACCCTCAACTAGTCTGAAATTTTCCCTCTCTTTCCCTCCCATCTTGGGTAACCTACAAAGTGAGTATCCTTCCCTAAGTAAACCCTTTCCTGACCTTTTACAATAATGGGCTCATACAATATTTGTCCTTCTGCAACTACCTTGTTTGACTCAGCATAATAGCCTCCAAATTTATCCACATTGTGAGATGATTCACATATTCTTCATTATTCTTTAATGTAGCATAGTATTCCATTGTGTGAATGTACCATAGTTTGGTTATTCAATCATCTGTTGATGGGCATTTAGGATGTTTCCATCTCTTTGCTATAGTCAATTGTGCTGTGATGAATGTGCGTGTGCATAAGACTGTTTGTGTCCTGTCTCTCACCTCTTTAGGATTTATTCCTAGTAATGGAATTTCTGGATCAAATGGTATTTCTATTATCAGTTTTTTAAGGAAACACCATACCATTTTCCACAGTAGTTGTACCATTTTGCAGTCCCACCAGCAGTGTATGAGAGCTCCAATCTCTCCACAACTTTGCCAGAATTTGTTGTTTTCTGTCTTGTTGAACTTTGCTATTATTGCTGGGATGAGATGGTATCTCATTGTTGTTTTGATTTGCATCTCTCTAATGGATAATGATCGTGAGCATTTCCTCATGTGTTTGTTGAGTGCCAGTATATCATTTTTAGTGAAATGTCTGTTCATGTCCCTTGCCCATGTTTGAATTGCATTGTTTGTCTTTTTGGTGTCAAGGTGTTGAAGTTTTTTTTTTTATATATAAATTTTGGCAATAAGTCCTTTGTCAGATGTGTCAGAGCCAAATATTTTTTTCCCATTCTGTAGGTTCTCTTTTTACCTTTTGGAGAAGTCTTTCAATGTGTATAGGAATTTAATTTTTAAAAGATCCCAGTCATCTAGTCTCTCTTCCACTACCTGTACATTTTGGATTATGCTTCATAGTATATTTATGTCATAAATCAAGGCCTCTAGATTTGCCCCTATTTTATCTTTGATGAGCTATATAGTTTTGGGTTTTACATTTAAGTCTTTGATCCAACTTGAGTTTGTTTTTGTGTATGAGGTGAGGTATGGGTCTTGTTTCATTTTTCTGTAAGTGGATATCCAATTTGTGAGCACCATTTGTTATACAGGCTCTCTCTCCCTGCAGTATAGTAAATTACTTTGTGTGACTTTTCTACCCATAAGTCTTTGTAAACTCCAAGGTGGGATTCACTATGAGCAACTGAGGAGCTCCTGATTGCTGAAGGTGTCCACCTGGAGTATTTCTGTTGTGAGTGGCACAAAACAATGTTCTGGGAGGTGCCCACTCTCTCTCAGGTGCTTAGAGTTCTGATGCTATAATTGGCTAGTTTGACCACCCTGCGGGCTCTAAAG
>NW_006922171.1:1108935-1144518 GCF_000298275.1 Orycteropus afer afer
CCCTAATAAACCCTGTAATCTGTGAGTTCTGTGTGGCCACTGCAGCAAATTATCGAACCCAGGAGAGAGGTGGTGGGTGCTTTGGGAGGAACGGTTGGTGAAAGGGCTGGAGGGAGGCAGCATGTCTGGCCTTGCAGTAATAGGCCTTGGGTTACTGATGGTAATCCTGCCTTCCCTTTGTAGGGTTAGAGGAGGTCAGAACATGTGGCCTCCTTGCTGTTTTTGCACTCCCCCATTTAGTGGGTTTTGATCCTTCATCAAAATCAGCTGTCCATAAATGGATGGGTCTATTTCTGAGTTTTCTACTCTGTTCCATTGGTCTATCTGCCTATCATTGTACCAATACCATGCTGTTTTAACTACTGTGGATGTATAACAGGTTTTGAGATCCAAGAGTGTGAGACTTCCCACTTTGTTTTTCTTCTTCAGCAGGGCTGTGCTTATCTGGGCTCTCTTTCCTTTCCATATGAAATTAATAATTGTTTTTTCCATATCCTTAAAAAATGTTGATGGTTTCTGGATCAGGATTGCATTGAATGTGTAGATTGCTTTGGTAATGTTGACATTTTCACAATATTCAGTCTTCCTATCCATGAACATGGAGCTCTGGTGGTGTAGTGCCCAAGGAATTTGACTGCTAACCAGAAGGCTGGTGGTTCAAACCCACCAGCCACTCCTCAGAAGGATGACTGGGCAATCCATAGAGATACTACCTCAGAATCCCAAGAAGGGATTGCTATAATTTGAATTGACTTGACAGCAGTGTGGTTTTTTTTGTTTTGTTTTGTTTTGTTTTGTTTTGTTAATCCATAAACAAGGTGGGTTCTTCCATTCATGTAGATCCCTTTTAGTTTCTTGTAGGGGTGTTTTGTAGTTTTCTTTATATGGGTCTTTTGTGTCTCTGGTAAGATTTATTCCTAAATATTTTATCTTTTTGGTAGCTACTGTAAATGGTATTATTTTCCTTATTTATTTTTAAGAAGCCTCTTTGTTGATGTAGAGGAATCCAACTGATTTTTTGTATTCAAGTATTCTATCTCTGACAGGGATAGTTTAGGTAGGTCTTGTGTTTCTAGAAAAGTGTCCCTCTCCTTTAGGCTCTTGAATCTGTGGGAATACAGTTCTTCATAATAATCTGTCAATATCTTTTTTATTTCAGTTGGTTCTGTTGTGATGTCACCCTTTTCATTTATTATTCATGTTATTTGCATCTTCTCTTTCTTTTCCTTTGTTAGAGTCACCAGTGGTTTGTCAATTTTGTTAATCTTTTCGAAGAACCAGCTTCTTGTTTTGTTGATTTTCACTTTTTGTCTGTTTTCTGTTTTGTTTATTTCTGCTCTGATCTTTATTATTTCCTTACTTCTGGATACTGTAGGTTTCTTTTGGTGCTCTTTGTCTAATTGTTGGAGTTGTTGAGTTAGACTGTTGATTTTGTTTCTTTCCTCTTTTTTTGATTTGTGTGTTTATTCCTATAAATGCCCTTTGAGTACTGATTTCTCTGTGTCCCATGGGTTTTGGTAAGATGTATTTTCACTCTTGTTTATTTCTAGGAATTCTTTTTATTTCTTCTGTTACCCACTAGTTTTTGAGCAGTGTATTATTCGGTTTCCACATACTTGATGTTTTTTCTTTGGTCTTCCTATTATTGATTTCTAACTTTATAGCATTGTGGCCTGAGAAGATGCTTTGTAGTATTTAAATGTTTTTTTAATTTATTGAGGCTTGTTCTGTGTCCTAACATATTGTCAATTCTGGAGAATGATCCATGTGCACTGGAGAAGAATGTGTATTGTGCTTTTGTTGAGTGGAACGCTCTGTATATGTCTATGAGTTGGAGATGTTTGATTGTGTTGTTGAGTTCTTATGTATTTTTGTTGAGTTTTTGTCTAGTTGTTCTGTCTCTCCTTGAAAGTGGTGTGTTAAAGTCTCCTGCTACTATTGTGTTGTTGTTGTTGTTAGGTGCCATCAAGTCATTTCTGACTCATAGTGACTTTATGTGCAACAAAACAAAACACTACCCAGTCCTGTGCCAGCTTCACAATCCTTGTTGTGCCTGAGCCCATTGTTGCAGCCACTGTGTCAATCCACCTTGTTGAGGGTTGTCCCCTTTTTCACTGACCTGTCACTTTACCAAGCATGATATCCTTCTCAGAGAATGGTCCCTTCTGACAACATGACTAAAGTAAGTGAGATGAAGTCTGGCCATTCTCACTTCCAAGGACCATTCCAGATGCATTTCTTCCAGGACAGATTTGTTGGCTCTTTTAGCAATCCATGCTACTTTCAGTATTTTTCACCAACACCACAACTCAAGAGCATCAACTCTTCTTCGGCCTTCCTGATTCATTGTCCAGTTCTCATAAGCATATGTTGTTGTTGTTATGTGCCCTTGAGTCAGACCTGACTCATAATGACCCCTCCTTGGGTTTCTGAGGTGGTATCCCTACGGAAGTAGATTGCCAAAATATGAGGCAATTGAAACTACCACGGCTTTGGTTAGGCGCAACGTAGACTTCAAGGATGCATGTTTAGTCTTTAGCACTTGAAAAAAATCTTTTGCAGCAGATTTGCCCAATGCAATACATCATTTGATGTCTTGACTGCTGCTTCTATTGGTGTTGATTGTAGAACCAAGTAATATGAAGTCTTTGACAACTTCAATCTTTTCTCCATTTCTCTATTTATTGGTCCAGTTGTGAGGACTTTTGTTTTCTTTGTTTTGAGGTGTAATCCATACTGCAAACTATAGTTTTTAACGTTCATCAGTAAGTACTTCAAGACATCCTCACTTTCAGCAAGAAGAGTTGTATCATCTGCATATTGCAGGTTGTTAATGAATCTTCCTCCAATCCTAATCCCGCATTCTTCTTCACATACTCTAGCTTTTTTCCTGGATTATTTTCTCAGCATACAGATTGAATAAGTATGCTAAAAGGATACAATTCTGGCATACTCCCTTCCTGATTTTAAACTATGCAATATTCCCCTGTTCTGTTTGAACAACAGGTCTATGTAGAGGTTCCTCATGAGTACAATTAAGTGTTCTGGAATTCCCATTCTTCTCAATGTTATCCATAATTTGTTATGATCCACACAATCAAATGCTTTTGCATAGCAAATAAAACACAAGTAAACAGCTTTCTGGTAGTCTTTGCTTTCAGTCAAGATCCATCTGACATTGGGAATGATATCCCCCATTCCACATCCTCTTCTGAATCCAGCTTGCATTTCTGGAAGCTCTCTGTCAATATACTGCTACAACTGTTTTTGAAATATCTTCAGTAAGATCTTACTTGTGCTTAATATTAATGATATTGCTCACAAGCATCCACATTCTGTGGGTTTACCTGTCTTTGGGATGGGTACAAATATGGATGTTTTCCAGTCAGTTGGCCAGGTAGCTCTCTTCCAAATCTCTTGGCATAGCCAAGTGAGTGCCTCCAGTGCAACATTCGTTTGTTGAAACATCTCAATGGGTATTCCGTGAATTCCTGGAGCCTTGTTTTTCACCACATCCTTCTGTGCAGCTTCATCTTCTTCCTTCAGTACCATTGGTTCTTGATCATATGCCACCTCCTGAAATGGATAAACATCAACCAATTCTTTTTGGTATAGTGACTCTGTGTATTCCTTCCATTTTCTTTTGGTATTTCCTACATCATTCAGTATATTGCCCATAGAATCTTTTAATATTGCAACTTGAGGCTTAAATTTCTCTTTCAGTTCTGTCAGCTTGAGAAATACCTAACATGTTATTCTCTTTTGGTTTTTTAACATTTTGGACATTTCATCATAATAATTGACTTTGTCTTCTGAAGCTGCTCTTTGAAATCATCTGTTCAGCTCTTTTATCTTGTCATGTCTTCCATTTGCTTTAGCTACTCTCTGTTCAAGGGCAAGTTTCAGGTCTCTTCTGACATTCATCTTGGTCTTTTCTTCCTTTCCTGCCTTTTTAATAAACTTTTGCTTTCTTCATGGATGATGTCCTTGATGTCATCCCACAATTCCTCTTGTTTTGGGGCACTGGTGTTCAATGCTTCAAACCTATTATTTAGATGGTCTCTAAATTCAGGAGGGATATAATCAAGGTCATATTTTGGCTCTCATGGACTTGTTTTAATTGTTTTCAGCTTCAAATTGAACTTACATATGAGTCATTTATGGTCTGTTCCACAATCAGCTCCTGGCCTGGTTTTGGCTGAAGATACTGAGCTTCTCCATCACTTCTTGCCACAGATGTAGTCCATCTGATTCTTGTGTATTCCATCTGGTGAAGCCCATGTGTATAGCTGCCATTTGTGTTGTTGAAAAAAGGTATTTAGAATGAATAAGTCATTGGTCTTGCGAAATTCTATCGTGCGATCGATCTCCAGTGTTATTTCTATCACCAAGGCCATATTTTCCAACTACTGGTGATTCTTCTCTGTTTCCAACTGTTGCATGCCAATCACCAGTGATAATCAACACATCTTGATTGCATGTTCAGTTAATTTCAGGCTGCAGAAGTTGGGAAAAATCTCAATTTCCTCATCTTTGGCTTTAGTGGTTGGTGCATAATTTTGAATAATAGGAGTTGCCAAAGGGGCAAGGAGGTCATGTCTTCTAACCTCCTTTAACCCCAAAGAAAGAGGATAGAATCACTATCAGCAGCCCAATGCCTGTTCCTATGAGGCCAGACATGCCGCCACCCTCCAGCCCTCTTACTAACCTTGACACCAACCATTCCTCCTGTAGCAGCCACCACCTCTCTGCTGGGTTCAATAATTTGCTGCAGTGGCCACACACAACTCACAGATCAAGGGGGTTATTAGGGGAATAACAGGCTGCAATTCAAGTTCAAGAATGCTCTCAGTCTCTCGCAGCCAGTCATCTCACTCAGCAGCTGGCAGTCTCTCCTAGTAACATGTCTCTCTCTCAGTAGTGTGTGTCTCTCGTATCTCTCTCAGCAGTGGGTGTCTCTTATGTCTCTCTCAACAGTGCATGTCTCTCATGTTTCTCTCTCAGTAGTGCATGTCTCTCTCAGCAGCATGTCTCTCAGCTGGAAGTGAGAGATATTCCTTCTGCCTCTAGGAGGGGTCTTTTGAGCATGGCAGAGTGGCCAAACTAACCAATGCCAACATCAGAATTTTATACACCTAAGAGAGAGGGAACTTCCCAGAAGATTGCTTCATGTGGTTCCAACAGAAATACAGCAGAAGGATAACTTTAACAATCAGGAGCTTCTCAGTTGCTCCTGGCAAATTCCACCACAGAGTTTACAAAGACTATGGCTAGAAAAGCCATATTATGTAATTTACTACACTGCAGTAGTATTAACTGGTTTTCCTTGCAGGTGTATGGATATTATCCTATCACTGACAGCACTATACTTCAGGATAGATCTTGATACATTCCTTGTGATGATGAATGCCACACCATTCCTCTTCAATTTGTCATTCTTGGCATAGTAGATCATATGATTGTCTGATTCAAAGTGGCCCAAATCAGTCCATTTCAGCTCACCAATGTCTAGGATATCAATCTTTATGCATTCCATTTCATTCTTGACAACTTCCAATTTTCCTAGATTCCTACTTCATAGATTCCATGTTCTGATTATGTTCTGATTATTAATGGATGTTTGCAGCTGTTTCTTCTCATCTTGAGTCTTGCCACATCAGCAAATGGAAGTCCTAAAAACTTTACTCTATCCACATCATTAAGGTTGGCTCTACTCTGAGAAGGCTGCTCTTCCCCAGTTGTATTTTGAGTGCCTTCCAACCCAAGGGGCTCATTTTCTGACACTAGATCAGAAAATGTCTCAGGACAATTCATAAAGTTTTCCAGTAATGTATCAGACAGTGTTTCACTGCTATTCATAAGGTTTTTGCTGGCCAATTCTTTGAGACATGGATGGACGCTTCCTTCTTTCAAGTCTGTCTTAGCAACCACCACAGTATGACAAACTGACAGACAAGTTTGTTTGCCTTAGTTGTTTCAAACCACTCTGTTCACTTCCTGGACTCCCTCAGCTGCTCAAACCCACCACACCACCTCATTTCCTTCCTGGCCTCCCTTGGTCGCTCCAAACCCGCCACACCACCTTGTTTCCTTCCTCACCTCCCTCAGCTGCTCCAAACCCACTATGCCTCCTCACTTCCTTCCTGGTCTGCCTTAGCTGCTCCAAACCTGCCACACTCACTACTATTGTAGAGTTGTCTATTTTCCCTTTCAATTCAGTTAGTATATGCTTTATTTATTTTGGAGCATTTTCATTGAGTGCATAGATATTAATTATGGTGATACCTTCTTTGTCAATTGATCCTTTTAGCATCATATAATGTCCTTCTTTGTCCTTTATGCTGCTTTTCACCTGAAAGTCTATTTTATCAGAAATTAATATTGCCATTTCTGTTCTTTTTCGGTTGCCATTACCTTAGCATATATTTTTCCACTCCTTAATTTTTAATTTTTATTTTTTTATCTTTGTGTCCAAGGTGGGTCTCTTGTAGGCAGCATATCGATGGGGCTTCTTTTCTTAACCAATCGGCCACTCTCTTTCTCTTGACTGGTGCATTTAGTCCATTTACATCGAGTGTAATTAGTGATAGGTATGAATTGATTGCTGTCATTCTATTGTGTTTTTTTGTTGTGTTGTTGGTGATTTCCTTGTTCCAAATATTTTTCTGTGCTGAGCTCATTTTGTTATCAAGTGTTTCTTCTCTTTTCTTCACTATTGGTTTCTGTGCTTACTAAGCCCATGTTTTTCTTCTTTCTGGATTTGCTTAGGGAGATCGTTAATTTTCTTTGTGGTTACCCTGAAGTAAGTTCTTATCTCCTTATGTTTGGAACAGTCAGCTCTATAAAGACATTGTCCTATCTTCCTCTCCATTTGGAAGTTTTGTAATTAAAACTTCCATTTCCTCTATTTGCTTTGTTCCTGGTGTTGTCTGCAGATTGACTCCCTTATTTCTTTGTGTACTTTGTTTTATGAGCTTTTTTTGAGCATCTATATCTGATTTGGTTTTTAAGTGGTTGTGGTGAGTGTGCTGATTTTAATTTGGTTTTTTCTGTTGTGGGTTCTCTATTGGAAGGACTCTCTTTGGCATTTTTTGTAGGGTTGGTCTGTTTTGCACAAATTACCTTAATTTCTGTTTGTCTGAGAATGTCTTGATTTCACCCTCATATTTGAGGGACAATTTGGCTGGATACAGAATTTTTGGTTGGAAGCTCTTTTGCTTCAGTGTTTTATATATGCCGCCCCATTGCCTTCTTGCCTTCATGGTTTATGCTGAGTAATCAGAACTTAGTCTTATTGGTTGTCCATTGTAGGTGACATTTCATTTTTCCTGAGCTGCTCCCAAGATTCTTTCTTTGTCTTTGGTTTTAGAGAGTTTGATTATGATATGTCTTGGTTACTTTCTCTTGGAGTCAATCCTATATGGGTTCATTGAGCTTGGACATTTATCTTTTCTTCCTTCATGATATGAGGAAGTTTTATCTGAGCAAGTTTTCCACAATTTTCTCAGTAGTTTTTTTTTTTTCCCTCTTCTTGTTCTGTTATTCCAGTGAGGCATATGTTGTTTCTTTTCATATCATCCCATTTAACTCTTAGGTTCTCTTCATTTCTCTTAAAATTTTGTTGTGATTTTTCTTCATACAGGCTGGCATCAAGGGATTTGTCTGCTAGTTAGGAAATGAGTTCCTCAGCCAGTTCTAGTCTACTATTTTGTTCTTTCACGGTGTTATCTAACTCTGTAATTTTAGTGTTCATCTTCTGGATTTCTAACTGCTGTTTTTGTATGAGTTCTAATTGTGTATTTATCTTGTTATTTTGTTCTTGAATTGTTTTCCTGAAATCTTCCATGGTACTGTCTGTCTTCTCGTTGATTCTGTTTTTGGTTTCCTTGAGCTCTTGGAGAGTCCTATATACATACCTTCCAAATTCCTTCTCAGATAATTCTATTGCATATTCTTCTTCCATGATAGATAATTCTTTAGCCTGGGGTTTTATGTTTATTGTCTTGTCCTGTGTGGGTTTTTGTTTGTTTCTTTGTTTCTGATTTGAAGTTTTCTGTTGTTTCCTAGACATTTTGAAATTGTTGTCTTTAACTGTTAGTTATGCATTAATTTGTTTCACTCTGATTTTATGTTTTACTGTATCTGAAAGTGTGGAGCAGGTGTACTTTTTTGATTATTATTTTGGATGTACTGGGTTGCTCTCCCGTTCTCTTTGCATTGGTGGAATCACTGGTGAGGATTTGTATGCAGATCTCTGTTCATCGTGAAGGGGATTTGGAGTTGGGATGAGTAGGTGTGGTGGTTTACTGTGTTCCTTCTATTGGATGAAGAAGGGGAGAAGGGGAAAAAAGAGAAAGAAAAGAAAGACAGAAAGAACAAAAAAGGCACCAGTAGCAAGTCCTCATTTTGCGTGTTTGGGCAAGGTGCTGCTGGCTCAGGAGGTGTGGTTTGTGTCTTCCTGGGATGGCTACTAATGATGACGTCCTACTGTCAATCAAAGACCCGTGGTTCAAAATTGGCAAAGATCCCAATGGGTAGAGGGCCACAACTTTCTGCCTGAATCAAGAAACTGCAAAACTCCAGTACCCTGGTCCACTCTGTGCTAAAAAGAGGACAAGGAAGAGTTGAACCCCAGCCAGCTGGGGAGCTGTGTGCTCACTCCAGGATCCTGCCTACTTGGAGAGAGTTTTCCCCTTTCCCCCATTACTTTCTGAACACCGTAGCAGCCTGAGCCAAGGGGGGTTTGATCTGTTTCCCAGTAAGGTTATCTACTCACTCAGCTAGCTTCCAAAGTCTCCATCAAAAACTCCTGGTGTGGGTATTCCAAGTCTCCACTGTCTTTGTGGGTTCCGTGATTTGTTTTGTTTTTCCTCCTTCTCTCCGCCGATCTCTTTTGTGTTGCTAGTAAGTCTTCTGCTTCTTCTTCTCTCCATCTCTCCACTGGCTACACAGGTTCATTTATTTTTACCAGTTTAATCTGTTCTTTTTCTCTGCCTCCACTACATCTGGTATCTTATCTTCCCCTTAGTTGCTCATAACTCCAGTATTGCTATTTCTATCTGCTTTACCTAGTTATTCAGAAATTAAGATGCTACAGGGAACAAACTTGTAGGCTACAGATATGACACCATATTCCCACTCTTCTCTAGTGTTATCTTAAGGACGTTTGGTAGTGTAGTGGGTAAGGCATTTGGCTGCTAAGCAGAAGGTTGCTGGTTCAAACCCACCAGCTACTCTATGGAAGAAAGATGGGGCAGTCTGTTTCCATAAAGATTTACAGCCTTGGGAACCTAGTGGGGGTTGCTATGAGTCAGAATTGACTTGATGGCAGTGAGTTTGGGTTTTAGTTTGGAGTGTTGTCTTAGGAGTCCTTGTGGCACAATGGTTAAGCGTTCAGCTGCTAACCAAAAGGTGCATGGTTTGAACCTACCTACTGGCTCCACAGAAGAAAGAAATTAAAATTTTCTCTCATAAATATTACAGACTAGACAACCATAAGGGGTAGTACAACTCTGTTACCATGGGGTCACTATGTTGTCAAAATTGACTTGATGGCGCCTAACAACAACAGTTTTATCTTCGGAGTTCCTGGGTAGAGCAAACAATTAAGTGCTTGATTACTAATCAAAAAGTTGGCAGCTCAAGTCCACTAAGAAGTGTCTCAGAAGAAACACCTTGCATTCTACTTCCAAACTGTCATAGGCATTGAAAACCCTATGGAGCACAGTTCTAGTCTGACACATATGGGGACACTATTAATCAGAATTGACTTGATGGCAATGGTTTTTAAAATTTTTCAGTGTTATACTTAGAAATGAAGTAGTCAAATGAAGTAATTTACCTCCTCAAAAATCTTAAACAACAATCCAGGAGGTATACAACTATTCAAACTTCTTAGCATGACATCCATGACTCTCCATAGTTTGGACACACTCTATATTTCAACCTCATCTTTTACTACTTTCCAACAGTAATCCTGTACTCTAGCTGCACACACTGGTCATGGCCTTGCACCTGAGCATGTTATTTCTTCAATCTGGAATGCTTTTCTGCTTTTGTCAGCAATCTGAGTCCTTCTTACCCTAGAAGGCTCTTCTGTGAAATGTTCTCCAATTGCTCTGTTAACAATCACTGTTCCTGTGTTTTGCTTATCCCCCAATAATTATTTTTATTTCACTGTCTTGTGTTGTTAATTAGTGGTTCACATGTCTAACTCATAGTCTAAGTTCCTTAAGAGCAGGATCATACTATCCTGCAAACCACACAGAATTTGGCAGTAAGCAATTAAAATCCTGAGTATATCACATATTAGCTGCTTGACCTTGAACAAGTTACTCAACATTTTTGAGAGTTAATATTCTTATTTGTAAGTTAAGAAAAATACAAACAATCTCATGGGGTTGTTATGAGGATCAAATATCACTATGTACACAAAATGCCTGGTATATAAAGGTAACCAAAAAAACCAAACTCACTGCCGTTGAGTTGATCCCAACTCATAGAGACACCTCCTTGGGTTTCCGAGGCAGTATCACTACAGAAGTAGATTGCCCAGTCTTCCTCCTGAGAAGTAGCTGGTGGATTTGAACTGCCAGCCTTCTGGTTAGCAGTCAAATGCCTTAGACACTACTCCACCAGAGCTCCAGATGTCAATAAACATTACCTTCATATCTCATCTCTACAACATCTAGCACAGTATTTTGTATGTAGGAGACACTACATCTATGTTTGCTAACTGAATGAACAGGTTTGAGTCATGGCAGAGAACAAGGAGATTTTGCCAGACAGCTTTTATCATCACCTTTACTTTTTTTTAAGGGGCTCTGGTGGCATAGAGGGTAAGGCATTTGGCTGTTTTCCAGGAAATCGGCAGTTCAAACCCACTACCTACTCTGCGGGAAGATTTACAGCCTTGGAAAACCTATGTGGGTCACTATGAGCTGGAATTGACTCAGCAATGGGTTCAGTTTGGTTTGGGTTTTACTCCCCCCCCCCCCGCAACACTAATTACCAACTGATTGTGATAAAGAAATTATCTACTCTCCCTGGAAATGGTGCAATTGCTGGGCATCATGAGTCTTTCAAAGCCCTGGTGGTGCAGTGGTTAAGTGCTTGGCTGCTAACCAAATGGCTGGTGGTTCAAAACCACTCAGCAGCTCTACAGGAGAAAAGACTTGGCAATTTGCTTCCATAAAGATTACAACCTAGAAAACCCTACAGGGCAGTTCTACTGTCCATGGGTTGCCATGAATCAGAAATCAACTTGATGACACCCAACAACATGAGTTTTTGCATAGCCTGCCACATGAATATATTCTTACTCCAGTTTAATCTATTTTAATGTTGTCACTGAAACACAGATCAGCAATGCCAATTTTTAATAGTGTTCATAATACTCGATTTAAAAAGATAAAGAGAATTCCTTTTTAAATTGATATATAAAGCAAAAACTAAAATATGGTTAATCTTTTGCTATGCTACATAAATGACTGGAATACCAGCTCTGCCACCTATAAGCTGTGACCCCTGGGTAAATCATTGAACCCCTTTGGTCTCAGTTTCTTCCTCTATACATTGGGAATCATAACAATGGCTATTAAAGTAATATGTTATCAGGATCAAAAGATATATCTAGTAGCACAGTGAGAGCCTAGTCCTTAGCAGGTACTCAATAAATTAATTCCCTGTTCCTATCCCTTCATTAATTTTACAAAAGCATACAGCATGTTTACGACTCCATTATGAAGCATCTCAATAATTAAAAACTAAAGCCAGTTATCAACATAAAGGAACACAATGACAGTCATTTCTCCAGTCTCCTGGAGTCTGTGTCACAATTTTTTTCCCTCCAATTATAGTATTTTGCTAATCTACAAAGTTCAGAAATTCTCTATGGGACCACCCAGCCATAGTGGGAATCAATGAGACTCCACTTAATTGAAAAACTGGATTTAATAAGGAAACAATAGTTATTGTGCCTTCAAAGAGACCATTTTCTATGCTAATTTATTCTCCAATGTGTTCTTTGTGTAAAAAGAATGTTTAAGCATGCTTTTTTATACCCTTACAGTAATTCTTTGTGGGCATATTTTTCAACATGTTTTATGATTCCCTAAATTGATGTATCTTTACGTATTTATGCATGTTCAAACGGTTATTATGTGTGTATCTGTAGAAGAGAAAAATCCCATTTTACCAAATTCCATGGAGAAATAAAGTATTCTCATTGTACAGAAATTTTTTTATAACAGAGGCATTAAATACCAGTTTTCAGACAGTGAAAAATTAGTGTTCAAACCAATCATTCTTGTGCGCTGGCTCCCCCCACTTCGCTCCAAATCTGCTTGTGGCCGGCCATGTGTGCCCATAGACAGACTTGTAGAGATCCAGAATATAAAGTGACAAGTCAGAAAAGCCAGACCTTGACCCTCTGAATCAGGCTCACAATATGACACTCTGTCAGCTGATGTTTGACCTTACTGTAGACCTGGGTTCTTGATCCCTTGTCTGCCCTGAACTTTGATTCCTACTTGCTCTTTATGTCTTCTTTTAAGATCATTCAGTGCTTTTCTCACCCCCAGGAACTAATTCCAATGCTAGTGATGGTCACCCCACTTTCTAGTCTTCTAATAAACGTGCATCCCAGAGTGCCTACTTTTTCTCATTTGTTCACTCTCTGTGGGTTTTATTGCCCCTTTTTTCACTTCATTCACAGGTCTTTGTGGCATCTACCTCCTTTCTTTCTCTCTTTCCTAGTTCTCTTTCTCCCCCTCTCTTTCTATCCTTCTGGTCCATCCTCCATTTCATTTCTAATATTACTCTCTCCTAGCTTAAGGCCTCTTAGGTCTTAAGGTTTATAAAGCCCTCTAACAAGTAGCATGGAAACGAAAATATTGTGCAAAAGCAAATCAAGTGAGTGAAGCATTATTTGGTGACACTCATGGCAACCAAGATAGAAAGAGGAAGGAGGTATCTTGCTGATATATGGACACCTTGTTGATATGTGTGTATTTCTCAGTGGAGAATCCAGTTGAGAAGTATGAGGGGAGGTAAGGGGTACTTTCTTCTATGTAACTCTGTCCTGCTTTAATTAGATTGGTTCTTCCCTGAGAAAATCCTCAGTGTCTGCTTCTACCATAGAAAATGTTTTAACAGTATGGCCTGAAGGAGACTGGGCCTGAGTTTAATCTTTGGATGATCATGGAACCCTCTAATCACAAAAGCTGCCATCAAGTAACTATCTTATCTTAACTTGTAGTTGAACAGTTGGAAATGAAAGATTTGTTGAATATTTTAAATATATTTTCATTTGTAGGATATGATTAGAAGCTTGTCCAAATTGAGGATGTAATAATAATCCAATGGAGGATCATTTAAGTCCTTTAAAATTTGAGTTTCTATGATAACATCAGTTTTACCACGTAAAATGCTTAACATCAAATACACACACAAATATTGTTTTCTTGTTATATGCACACTAATATCTAGAAAACTCTGAATAATAAAGCTTTATACTTATCACCTACCCATCGCACTCTCTCCCCAAACCCTAACCAAATGTCTGAGTCTTCTTTCTCCTAATTTCAATAAAAGTTGAAAAGAAACAGAGTTCATTTTGGAAATAAGTTCTTAAGGTTCTACTCTGAGTCAAGTACCAAGGTCTAAAGATACAGAAATGAGTAATTCAGGGTTCCAGCAGACAATGAGCTCAGACTTTATGCAATAAAACATATAATGGGCTCATATTTCAGTAAATTCAATAATAAAGATATGTTTAGAAAGATATTATTGAAGTATATAATCAGAAGAGGATTCTATGTAGCTGATTTACAGTTCAGAGAGGAAAAAAGTGAAATCTATCAAAAACCAGAAGAGATAGAATGGGGAAAAAACATAAAAAATGAATTTTACCAAACATACTACTATAGCATATCAATGCATTATAAGTGTCTCCAATTAACAAGGATGGCTGGTCTCTTTTACTTTAAGAGGCCATGTGAGAGATTCTGAGAATAATCTAGTCCAGAAAAGATGAGGGAAGGAAGTAAAGCAACGGCAGTGGGAGAGGTGGGTAGACGTTAAGGAAACAAATTTGGTAAGATTTGTTGACTGATTGAAGATATGGATATGAGAGAGAGAGAGAAAGAGGTCAGGAATGACTTTAGAGATTCTAGCTAGCTACAGTGGTTTTGTGTGAGGCTTTAGGGAAATAAATGAAACATTTTTTTTAACAGAGTTTAAAATGCTGATGTGTTTGAAACCTCCATGTAGACATATCATGGATTGGTGGATTCACAAATTTGAGCTAGAGAAATATTTAGGCACAAATAAAAGGTGGTCCTTGAAGACAAGGTGAGTCTATTGAACTCTCTGAACACAGATTAGGAAGATGAGAGCACAGAAAATTGTAATTGTGACTTCTTGTTGAGAAATCCATTATCATAAAATAAACTTATAATTGAATATACAGAATTTAGTATACCTCAATAAAGTATCCATTACCATTTTATTTATTATAGAGGAATTTAACATCTATATTTGTTTCTACAGAAAATATGATCTATAAAATATATAACAGAAGAAGAAAAAATAAGCCTTGAGCTGTCCATTTTTAAAACAGCATATAATCTACTAAAAGTGACATTATATTCTAGACAGAAACACAAATCAGTTTGAATAGATACAACAGAAGATTTAGAAATAAACTCTATTAATATTAACTATTTTGAATTATCAAATCAAGTAAGATCTAATCTAGAATTGGCATAGAATACATTGAAGAAAAGGGGATGTTACTTATAAAAGAGTTGACTTGTTAATCAAAAAGCAGATGAACATAGTTTTCTCATTCATTCTCCATTGCCTCATTCATCATCCATAACATAAGTGACTCACTTCCTTCAGTTTCTGAGCTCTTACATCATTCTTTCTAATCATCTCCTTCTGTTATCTTCATTTTGGCACACAGATGTATCTCAATCACTTATGCATTGGCTAATACTTGTGTCAGTAACATTTTGAAAAGATATTATATATAACCAATAAAACACATGCTCTAAGGAGTGAGATTTGAGATTTTCTTGGATCTCTACTCATGCTACTTTCTAAAATAATAGGTAAAAATGTCTACTAAAAAGTATTGCACAATTCAGGTGATCACTTAATTTCAGCTGTACTTTTTCCCACCCACTATTACCAACCACTCTCCCCTTACAAGAAGTCTTCTATAGTTATCCAGATTCTACACTGACTCCAATTTTCTGAGTATATGAGAATGTTTGCTTAAACATATTTTTGCATTCTATACATCTAAATATGTCCAAATGGTAGTAATACTCTTAGTTCCTCAAAAGCAATAAGAAATAATGCTTAATTAAGGAGCTCTGGTGGAGCTGTGGTTAAGGCATTTGGCTGCTAACCAAAAGGTCAGCAGTTTGAACCACCAGCTTCTCTGCAGGAGAAAGATGAGTCAGTCTGCTTCTATAGAGATTTACAGACTTGGAAAACATATGGGGGTCATTATGAGTCAGAATTGACTCAACGGCAGTGGGTTTAGTTTTGGTTTTTTAATGTAATTATTGAGTACTTAACGTCGGCTAGAAAGTTCTCAGTACTTTTATTTATTATTTCACTTATCATCCCAGTAACTCTGTAAGGAATTTACTATTAACTGTTTCATAGGGGAGGAAACTGAAGAATGGGTCAATCCTTTAGTTAGTGTCAATGTTGGGAAAGAAACAGGCAGTCTAACTCCAGAACCCATACTTTAACCATTACATTTAAAATCAGTCAGTGTTTTCTTGAATTTTATTAAACAAGCAAATTTTGTGAGGTGTTTAATAAAAACATGGTTAAATAATCCCACAGTTAAAAAACATTGGAAACATTGCATACATGGAAATTTTTTGAGCACTTTAGAAAAATGAATTTTTCAGTCGTCCTATTGCAAAGAAATTTTGCTTAATCCATTGCTCCTTAAATTTTGACTCTTGAAACTTGCTTTCACGTAGTTTCTAATAACGTCTGCCACAATTAATATCTTGACAAGACTTGGGGAAAGTATTCAAAGATTGTCTCTTACCTGAGGCACTGACAGGTTTGGAGGTTCATGGCTATCCCACAGGACAAATTCAAAAGAATCTTCAAAGATCTCACCACCAAAATGACGGTAGTAAATGATTCCATTAAACAGATCCCTCTGAAGGAAGCCAGGAACAGGATAGCCTGATGCGTTCGTAAAACACCATATAGTTTTGTAAGATTCTACCAGGTGTTGGGGTAAAATGGTATTGAACTTAGCTCCAAAAGTCTTCCCTATCTAATATGTTGTATATACCCAGGTGATCTTCATTAAATGCTTTTATCAAACTCATAAATATTAAAGCAGAAAAATGTAAATGGTTACACTTGTCTTAATGTGTATAAATATTGAATTTGAAATAAAAAATTTTAAGAAACATCTTATTTTAAATATGCAACATTAACTACTTGGTTCTTATTTTACCAAACTCTTGAACTATCTACTTTAAAAAATAGTTATGAAATGGTTGTAATAACATGTAAAGAAATGTTGGTCATGAAATTATTTTATCAAGAATCTAGAATAGACCAAACATTCTCCTTCAGACATATTTGCCTTATCACTTCTCTTGGCTGACTTAACTCTTCATAGTTATGCTTTCCTTGAAGCCCAGCTCTGGTACTTTCTAGATGTATAACCTAGGGCAGATCAAATTAACCTGTCCCAGTCTCAGGCTCTCTACCAATAAAATGGGAATAATAATAGTATCTTACTGATGTCTACTTAGCACAAATTCTAACACAGTTTTAGCAAACCTGTAAGTGTGCATAGACAATTCTCTATAAAAGAAATAATTCCATTTTATTATCTCCTAACTGCCTGGAACTTACCTATCAGTTCTGGTCCTGGCTTCTTCATGATCTCTCCAGCCTGTGGGGGTTTTGTGATATTAAAGAAGATGTAGTCATCACTAGAGTCCATGTCTGAAGCTCTCAGCATGGAACCCTGGATCAGTATAGTCTGCCCCTCTTCCAGTTCAATCACAACATTGGTTATGAGGAATGGGGGACTATCATCTTTGGGTAAGATGTTGATGGGAAACTTATGGCGGATACTGTGGTGGCTATCAGATATCCTGAAGACCACAAAGTCTTTGGTAGAATCACTGTCATCATGATGATAGCGAACAACCCCAGCCTGTAGATCAGCAACAGTGAATAGAAATCCTTTCCCTCCTAGTAGAGAGAGAGCAGAGATGGAGTTGCTTGAATGAGAGAACACAGAGGCAACAGGTATATAAAAGTATCATTGCAACAGAGAGCATTAAGGAAAATAGTCCCCATATTCCTCTCACTTGGGAAACAGCTTGTCGAGGACTCTGGGACCCCACAGAACTGGTTTAGAACTGATTCTAACACTAATTAGTTGTTCAAACTTGGATAGGGCATTTATCCATAGTGATACTGCCTCAGAAACCCAAGAGGGGGTCGCTAGGAGTTGGATCCGACTCACTGGCAGTGGCAGGGGGGCACAATGTATAAAATAGAGATGTTGTTGTTCTTATCTACCATCAAGTCAGCCCAAACTCATGGATGACCCGTGCATGTTGTTGTTCTTGTTATGTGCCTTCGAGTCGGCCCCGACTCATAGCGACCCCTCCTTGGGTTTCCGAGGCAGTATCACTACGGAAGTAGGATTGCCCAATCTTCCTTCAGAGGAGTGGCTGGTGGGTTTGAACCGCCAGCCGTCTGGTTAGCAGGCAAGTGCCTTAGGCACTATGCTACCAGAGCTCCGTGCATAGCAGACTAAAATGCTACCTGGGCCTATGTCATCTCCATGGTGAGTTACAGATTCATAGGGTTGTCATTGGTTGGTTTTTGGAAGTAGATCTCCAGCCCTTTCTTCCTAGTGTGTCTTAGTCTGGAAGCTCCACTAAAATCTGTTCATCATCATAGCAACACACAAGCCTCCACTGGCAGGTGGGTGAAGAGCAGCTTGTGCATGAGACACAATGGCAGCATTTAAGAAACAAAACAAAACAAAACTTAACTTACTACCATTGAATCATTCTGACTCATAGAGACCCCCATTAGGTTTCCAAAGCTATAAATCTTTATGGAAGTAGAATGCCCCATCTTCCTTCCATGGAACAGCTGGCGGTTTTGAACCACTGACCTTCTGGTTAGCAGCCAAATGCCTTAATCACTGTGCCACCAGAGCATCTTGCAATGACAACATAAAAGGAGAGAATTATACCAAAAAAAAAATCACCATTGGTCTCCAGGGCAAGTCGATTCTGACTCATAGGAACTCTATAGTGCAGAGTAGAACTGCCCCCATAGGGTTTCTAAGGCTGCATATCTTTATAGGAATAGACTGCCAGCCACAACTTTCTCCCTAGAAGCTGCTAGGTGGGTTCAAACCACTGACCTTTAGATTAGTAGCCAAGCATTTAACCACTGCACTGTTGGGGCTCCTAACTAGGTAACACCAGGCCAAAAAACAAACCTACTGCTGTTGAGTCAACTCCAACTCATAGTGACCCTACAGGACAAAGTAAAACTGCCCCACCAGGTTTCCGAGGCTATAATCTTCACAGGGGCAGATCAACAGATTTTCTTCTCCAAGGAACCAATGGTGGGTTCAAATTGCAAACCTTAACCTACTGACATGGAAACTCTAGCGGAGCTCAGCAATCTGTTCCATCAAGCCCACTAAGTGCTGTAGAGTAGGCTCTGACTCACAGTGACCCTATGTATAAGAGAATGAAATGCTGCCCCATCCTGTGCCATCCTCAAAATCTCTGCACTTCTTCCAGGACAGATTTGTCTATTCTTCTGATGGTCCATGGTATTTTCAGTATTCTTCCCCAACACCACAATTCAAAGGCATCAATTCTTCTTCAGTCTTCCTTATTCATTGTCCAGTTTTCACATGAGGCACTTGAAAATACCTTGGCTTAGGTTAGGGGCACCTTAGTCTTCAAAGTGACATCTTTGCTCTTTAACATTTTAACGAGGTCTTTTGCAGAAGATTTGCCCAGTGCAATACAATGTCTGATTTCTTGACTGCAGTTTCCAAGGGTGTTGATTGTGGATCCAAGTGAAATGAAATCCTTGACAACTTCGATATTTTCTCCATTTATCACAATATTGTTTATTGATACAGTTGTGACGATTTTTTTTGTTTAATGTTGAGGTGTCATCCATACTGAAAACTGGAGTCTTTGATCTTCATCAGTTAGTGCTTCAAGTCATCTTCACTTTCAGCTAGAAAGGTTGTGTCATCTGCATATCACAGGTTGTTAATGAGTCTTCCTCAAATCCTGATGCTTCTGGTATATGCAAAAGTTTGACGATTACTGGTTTAAAGGCTAAAAACTAGAGCTCTGATATCAATCAGCCTAGGTTCAAATCCTAGCTCTGCCACTTCCTAGATGCATGACCTTAAATAAGTCTGCTTAACTTTTCTAAGTCTCTGATTCTTCACTTGTAAAATAGGAATAATAATTATATCTCATCTATAAAGCTGATGTAACATAAAGGAGATAAATTGTGTAGAATACTTCACATTGTATCTGGCACAAAGTAATTATTTAATAAGTGTTATAACTATTTTCTACCTCCTCTGAGCCCACAACATCATTGCATTATGGGCTACCACTCCCCATTTCATTTCTACAGTATCAATAAACATTTCTTCACTTTTTGCACAAACTATTACAATGGCTGTATTAGAAACCTCAGAACATAAATGACTAAACTCTAGTACAATGGGAAATATTATAGTTGCCCAAAAGCTACTTTCTATTTCTTCCTCACTAACAACATCTCAGCTTTGCTTGAAATGGCAATATGACAATCTTAAAATACTACGCTTCTCAGACTCCCTTGCCCCTTAGAGGAAGCCATATGACACAGTCTGGTAAGGAGACCTAAGTCATGGCTTGAGTATTTCACTATCCCTTGTCTTTCTTCCTGCCTTGAATGCAGATGCCCAGAGGTATAAGCACCATCTCATGACTAGTGGCAGAGCAGGAAAGAATTTTCAGGCAAGGGGCATCACGAGTATAGAATGCCTACATCTGGGCAACTTGTCACAGGAGTAAAACAACTCTTCAGTTTTTAAGCCACTACAATTGGGTTTCTCCTACATGTAGCTAAACACCAGCCCTACTTGGTCCCTTCAGTCTTAAACTGACCTCCATCTATTCTGAGCCTAGGAAAGAGGATCTGTCATGAATTCATCATATTATTTTTCATTTCAGAATTCCCTAACCACAAATGATGATAAATAGGAGCTGTCTTTCTGCTTTACAATTAGGCCAAGCAAGAGGATAATTGAATTAAATCCTCTGAATTCTTTACAAAGGGTACACTATATTATCATAAATGCCCACAATTAATTTATTAGGTCTATTACATTATAAAAGGAGCACTGGTGGTACAGTGATTAAGTGCTCACCTGCTAACTGAAAGGTCAGTGGTTGGAACCCACCACCCTCTCTGTGGCAGAGAGATGTGACAGTCTGCTCCTAAAAAGATTTACAGCCCTTGAAACCCTATGGGGCAGATCTATTCTGTCCTATAGAGTGGCTGTGAGTTGGAATTTACTTGACAGCAGTGGGTTTGGATTTTTTGGTTTTTATTACCTTGTTATCCACCATCTCTATAATCACAATTATAAATTCATTTCTTTAAAATTATGGTAACTACCACTAATAACATAATTATTACTAAAATACTAAAAAACAGAAAAGTTGTTTTTTCTTTTTTTAATACATTTCTTTGAAGCAGAGAAATGAGAGAGATATATTTTGTCATATAACTAGGAAAAGATTATCAGTTAAAGGGAAGATTTAGAAGCTGCCCATCATGGCATCCAGAAAGCAAAACTGAGATTCAAATAATAAGCCAAGCACAAGTTATGGGACACAAGAAATTCTAAGTATATCCAATTAAATGCAATTTGCTTTTGGAGAAAATATTTCTTGGCTTGTTTATTCCACATTACAAAGTTTGATCATCTACCTCTTAGTGTAAGACGTCCATGCAGCAGCCCGTCAACAGTGACTAGACGGACAGCACGAATGTCATCATTGTCTACAATTTGAAACTGTTCCCAAGTGATGGCCCGAGACTGCCCCTCCAGGAGACTCAGACCTATAAGAGAAAATAGAATTGTGTTTGGAAAATTCTATGATATGCCAACAGGCTTATTTTAAGAAAGGATTAATTTGAATTTTTTCTCATGAAACTATCTAAAAATAGTACCTTCAAAAGATTTTCAAGAAACTGAAATTTAATTTTTATTTTTAGCAATATTAACTCCAATCTGAAAATCCCTTTCAAGATTCCCTGCAACCTTTTGGCTCCCAGGTCTACTGGGTAATGGCAAAGGCTGAATGAGCTACAGCTCTCTAACCTGAGTGTTCAGTCCTGAGTCTGTATTCTTCTTGCCCTGTCAGTATACTGATGTATTGTACCATTATTCCTCTAAAGGACCCAGCATGCTAAAGGAAATGTGTGGAGAGGGCAAGTCCTAACTAGGTTCTTCACCTGCCTCCCAAGCCTTGATAACTTGCCGTTTTTCTAGCTGGAACTTCCCTGTGAGGGAAGTCCTCAGAATTTTAAAGCCTACTCTGCTACTATTGCTTCATCTTGTAACATGGCAGGTTACCTCTACTGATCACAATGATGAGGGTCATGTTTTGGCTTGACCTCTCTTGTGCCTGTGGCAGATACTACCCCATCAGACCTACATTGTTTGTGCAGAGACTGCTAAAAGGGGCCAGGTTACACAACCTGGAAGTATGGAGAGCTGACATTCAGTGGGGCAAACTTCGACAATGAGAAACAGGAAATGGGAAGAATCTGCAAAGAGAGTGTTTGCCTATTTCCTCCCCACCCCCCAAGCCCGTGGTTGTAGCTTCCCCTCCTTGTGAAGCTGTGACCTTCTCAGTCATACCATGTTTTTGTTTGCTCCCTCTTTGACTTCCTTTTTCCCCTCATTCTTGCTTTCAGTATAGGATTACTACATACTGTTTGCCTCAGCTTTGTTTCCTAGGGATTCTGAGCTAAGACAGATAGTTTATTAAAATAAAATAAAGCAAGTAAGGAAGTAAAGAAGAACCAAGTATGCTAGCACATATAAAGAAACACTAAGACTAGTAATGAGGGTTTTAAAACCAAGACTACAAGACAAGGTGTCATGCAAAGGATGCATGCAGAAAGGAGGAACCAGAAAGACCAGATATATGTAGAGCAAACTATTAACAGTGGGGAGTAATGAAGGATTTTAATTTTCTTTTGATTATTTTCAAATATTCAACAATAGGCATATATTAAGTTCATAATAAGGAAGAATGCACTATTAAAAGGATTTTGATGTCCACAATAGTCAAAAACAGATTAGGAGTCCTCTGCAGAGTGCTATCTGCATAACAGGCCACACATACACATGTACACTATTCAGTCACTATGCATCTGCTGAAAACGTAATGGTTGCCAAACTTTAAGCTATCAGGTCCGACTTTTCTTTCATCATCCCTCTAACAGAGTTAGAGTGCGACAGAGAGCCAGAATTACAAATCAAGGCTACTCAACAGATGTTCCCCATCTCTACTGAAACATATAACACATACAGAGATACAAACACACACAAAGCAACCCATTTAAACTGCAATCTGAGCAATTAAACCATACACTGAGACATTTTCCCCAGAACAGAACCTACCACCACTGCTAACAAGCATGCTTTGTATGCTACTCATGGCACTGATAAGAAAGAAAAAATTTCATTTATATTCCACATTGACATTGCAGTATGAGTCCACTAGGATTGAGAGGCAGGGCAAAGCCTTTCTTTAAAAATAAATAAATAAGAAAGAAAGGAGGTTAAACTCTTATAAATGATCGTTGCCATGCAACCCAACTTAAAAATAGGGCAATGACCCACGATATAATAATTGAGTTCTATTCACTGGAGCAACAAAGGAAGGAGACCCAGGAATTGGAGAACAAAATAGACTGTAGGTCTAACTGCCTCCATGAATTACTACCAACTTTGTCATGAATAAATGGATGGTGCCCGACCCAACTACCACTACTGAATGTTATACTCAAGGTTCAAAGTTCCAATAGATGATCTTGATCAAAAGAAGGGAAAAAATGTGGCAGAGAACTTTAAATTCTTATTAGAAACCAGACTTACTGGATACATTGAGACTGGAGGAATCCCTGAATCTATTGCCTGGAAATAATTTTTAAGCCTTGAACCAAAACTATCCTATAAAGTCATTTTTAAACTAAACAACAATTTAGCTCATTTTAAAAAATGCTCACCTTGAGCAATACATTCTTTTTAAAGAATTATCTATATGAGATCAAATGGATAACAGGAATTCTAAAACACAGGTGAGAAATTTAAGGGGCACACACACAACAATCTTACATCCTTGGAAAACCACATAATCTGTCTGGGTTTCAGTTGCCTTGTGTGTGAAACACAAATAAAACCCCCTTTCTTCCCTGACCTATGTAATTTCTTGTGTTTCCTTCAGTGTATGTTCTATGATGCCTTGTTGAGAGTGATCTGCTTGATGCCCCATAGTGAGCTTCACCTGTGTTCCAGGATACTCGTGGGGCATTTGTATCTGCTGTTCTGATGGAGATGTAGACTGTAATTGGTGCACTCCTTTCAAAGAAGAAGTCATTTACCTCCAACTCCACCTACAAACAAACAGATGTACATAACTCACCAACTGCGAAGTTGCAGTTAAGGTACCATTAACTCTGTGCTGTACACCACAGATGGAAGGCAAAACTGATACAAGTTTCTTCTGCTGTCTGATCTCACTTTTGACAGCCTGATCTCTAGTTCTGGTCCCGAAGTTTATTAGTATTTCTTAAAATTTTCCTTTCCATAATAGAATTTATTAACCAGGAAGAAATGTCCCTACACTTGCCCAGGAGACTGTCCTGGTCCAGCACGAGACCACTCAAGCCTCTCTCAATGGTATATAGTCTAGAGCAGTGGTTCTCAGCTGGGAAGACCTTAACCAGCTATTGTTCTTCCTTCATATTAAAAAACAAAATAAGAAGGGAGTTTTGTCCCCCTAGAGAACATTTGGCAAAGTCTATAGATATTTTTGATCTCAGAATCGGAGAGAAGTGCTCCTGGCATCTAGTGGGTAGAAGCCATGGATGCTGCTGACATACTCCCATGCACAGGATAGCATACAAAGCAGAAATTATCTGCACTAAAATGTCATTACTGTAACACTGTTAAGAAGCTCTGATCCAAAGAATTTCTCCTTATAGATATGTTTTCAAATATCTAGATTTAATTTATTCCTATAAAATCTGTAATTAATGGTAGGGGCTATATGATAAGTTCTGAGCACTAACTACATGTTACATATTACATCAGGTGTTGACAGAGAAGGATCAGGTATAACAATAATGCAAGGCACAGTGACTACTTTTGAATAATGTATGGTCCAGTTGAGAGAATAAGAGAATAATTAGAAAATCAGACACGTATCAGCAAATACTAAATAATCAAAAAATCAGATTCATTGGTGCCAAAGTTTCAGACTAGAAATGAAACTATACCCAGGCAAAAGATGTCCTTTTAGAGATCTGATGTAACTATGTATTAGGGGAACCATATGTAATCGTATATTTTTACTCACTAAGGACCTATATTCTCAAATATCTTTTTAAAAAAGTCATGCCTATTAAAATGTGTTGGAATTTTCCAAAGAGTTGGAAATACCTTGAAGAATACATTATTTGGGGACACATACCCAGGGAAGGCTCAGCTTCAGAACCGCTAGCCATTACGCTCCTCCCAGAAGTCCCACCCATTGGGCATGAATGAACAAACCTCTATACAGACCCAGGACTTCCAGCACACCTAATCTGGAAAACCCATAATCTCCCCTGAGAAACTGGGAGTTAGCTGCTAACAAAAAAATCATGGCATTTGCACAGGTTCTGATTTCAGATTATAATTACACAGTGGCAGAAAATACCTGCAGGAAGCAGCCAGAACAGTGGTGCTTTATTTGTGATTTATTCTATTGTTTATTGAGAAAAATCTGGGCACACAATAAGAATTTACTTCATAGCAGTGAAGGCACAACAGGCCGGGGTGAGAAAGAAAGAACTGATGCTACTTATTACTATGAAGTGAATAAAAGAAAGGCAAAGGGCAAAAGCACAGCATTTACAGTCTGAAGTCTTCTGTATGCCCTTGGGGCTAAAAGTTCCTATATCACAACAGGCCAATTTGGTAATCCCAAGGACATTCAGTTTCCATAACAAATCTGAACTCCAGTCTGTATCAATCTGCTTATTTAAATTTTCCATCATGTTTGAATCAACTTGCTGGTAGATCTTCAAGTATGTGAAAGGTTATTATGTGGAAGACCTTAACCAGCTATTGTTCTTCCTTCACATTAAAAAACAAAATAAGAAGGGAGGTGGCTGAAACTCCAGTAAAATTGCTTTACGTTAGCTAGAAAGAGCAACTTCCCAGTGGAGAAAGTTTGATAGTGACATTGGTTATGAAATGAGACTAAGGAATCATCTGTTCTCAGTCAGTGTTATAATGAAAATTAAGCACCCCAGGTAATTAAAAAGAACGAAAGAATAAAAATAATAATAATAAATGTAAAAGAATGAAAGAATTTATTAATAAAATAATTATAGGCAAAACTCATCTCTAACTTCAACAGCCTTACAATACAGGAAGGCATCAGAGTTCTCAACCAGGGGAGCCCTGGGCTAAATGTTGTCCCAGAAGTATTTTGCAGATGGCACAATATTTTAAAGTTTTTAAATATTTTCTGTATTTTAAATTTTTATTATTTTATTATGCTAACTATAAGGTGTGTAACAAAACACTTGCTACTCCAACATCCTTTACATGTACAATTTAGTGACATTATTATGTTTATCATGTTTAACCATCACCATTAGCTGTTTTCAAATTTTTCCATCACCCTTAAGCAATGAAATCCCTTCTCCTCCTCCTTCCTACTCATCCCTGGCAAGCACAATAAACTTTAATTTCTATACATTTGCCTATTCTAGACAGTTCATAAGTGGGATCGTGTTTTTTTCATATTTTAAAATTGGAATATTTTACATAAAAATCCAGATTTCCAACTTTACTTGTTTAAAGGAGAAGTTCATAAAGCCTTTGACCAGAACTAAATGTTTGTATTAAACTCAGTTTTGTCGAATTGAACTGATCTCTTTATATGACTTGTCCAGACGCCATGCTTGCCTAGCTGACCTTTCACAGGCACATGGTAATTAAGAAGGTGTTTTCTCTTGGTGGTCAAGTATGAAATATACTCTAAGGAAGGGAATCTTGACATAGCAATCTTTTTTATACAACGTGGAACTAAAAAATATTTCTGTACTACAAGAGAATTATTTTGAAACAATTTTGGAGGCAGCCTTATCTACAGTTTCCCAGGTAACCAAGACGGTTAATTTCTAAAGAGAATAATTTCTAAAGAGACTTAGTGTTAATTCTTATTACAGCTCTGATCCAAAGAATGTTTTAAATCAACCTAGATATCTTTATAACCTGTCTGGAAAATATACATTGTAAACATCCTGTGACTGTAATTATAAATCTTTGTATCTGCCTAAGCATTTCCCTGCATCTTTAACCCTCCCCATTGTGACCTCAGTCAACAACTAACCAATGATTTTAGTGTAATCTCTCTGTTTCCTGCCCTATATTCGTCCCCTCTCAGGACCTACTCTCTGAAATTGCCATGTTTTCCCTTATGTGAGCTGGTTGTTTCCCATTCAAATGTCTCCCTAATGCTGAATAAATCCTCCGAATTTTCTTTTAAGGTCTGAGTGGATTTTCCCCTATGACACTTGAAAAATGAGAGCCAAAGTCACACTGGGTGCTTCTGTATTCTCACATGGCAGCAATCAGCCTTGGCTGAGTTGCAGCTGCTCTCTGAGGCACTGGCTCTTTCTCTAGTTCACCACTGTACCCTGCCATCCATGTTAGCTCATTGACGTTACTTGCCTGGCTTCTCTGGGCATTTGAGTTTGCATCATGATTTACAATGATTGATTCCTTTCTGGTACAAAAAAATGAGCAAATTATTCCAAAGGTTAACTGAGTGCCCCTTAAATCCCTCTGTGAATACCAACTAGGCTAGAAGCATTGCCTCTCTTCCCTCTTCCCACCTCGTAATTTCTCCTCTCAGAATGGCTGCTGTTTGGTGGCTGGTAGGCAATCTGCAGGTCACTTAGATCTTTCCAGGTGAAGGAGGAAATGGGTCTGGTGTGATCCAACAGGTGAGTTACATAGCCTTGGAGCGGGGGCTTAGTGATGTTGAACACCAGCAAGGGTTTGGGGGTTTCGTCATCTTCACAGTCCAGAACTGATGTGGTCAGAGAGGTCAGGATGAACTGATCCACTTCCAAAATAAACATGGCCATGAAAGCAGCCCTTGGAACCTGATTCGGAACACCAGCTCTGATGTGGACAGGCAACCACGCACTCTCTGACTTTGGAAAGAGAAAGAGAATGAATGAATAAATGAATGAATGAAGGATGAATAATTAAAACACATAAATAAATAAATAGGGAAGCAATGTGAATGAAGCTATAATAAACAGGATTAACAGCATGATATTGAGCATAAAGCCATAGCCTCAAGGGGTATATCCAGCAATAATTTGAAACCTAGTTGCACACTACAATCACCTGGGAGCCTTTAAAACATACTGGTGCCCAATCTCCATCTCCAGAGATCTTAATTTAATGTTCCAAGGAGGGGCCCAGAAAACTGATGTTTTTAAAATACTCCAGGTGACTTTAATATGTAGCCAGGTGAAGAATGAGCACAAATATTGACAACTGAGGTACTGGTGCTTGTTATTCTACCTCCAGTACTTATGACTTGCATGAGGTTAGTTACTTAACTTCTGAGTCTTGTTTATTTTTTCCCCATCTGTAAAATAGGAATATTTGAATTCAAAGTATTAAGTGAGAATTAAAGAAAATAGCCTATTTAAAGCACTTACCAGTGTCTGGTCCACAGCAGATACTCCATACATGTTAGTTCCACAAGTACAAAAATCACTTGTTATCCAACCTCCCATTATTATTCAAAGATAACAGCATAACCAAAAATTGACCTGTCTGAAATGGCTAGGAGATAATTCTGCTAAGTAGAAAATTACAAAAAACATGACAGAAGCCTGCCGTGTTTCTTAAAACATAGCATACCTGTGGGCCTGAAGGATGGTAGAGAGATACTTTGGTTCATTACCATTACTGGCATAGCTTGGAAATCCAGTGTCTTAACTAACTAGAAAAGTGAGCAATTGTTCTTGCGCTGAATGAGTACCAAGTTACAAAGGCATTATCCCCTCATCCTGCCTGCCCCCTTTAAAACCACATCATGACAGGTAGTGAGTGAGATGGGCTCAGGGAGACTGGTGGAAGTGCACTGCATCATGGGATCTGAAGTCTTAACAAGTGCAATGGGCAGAAGAGTCCTCGTAGCAGTTGCTGTTGTTGTTGTTAAGTGCTGTCCAGTTGGTACTAACCCATAGGTGACCCTGTGTACAAAGGACAAAATACTGCCCAGTTCTGAGCCATCCTCATAATCACTGCTATGTTTGAGCCAATTATTGCAGCCACATATCAATCCAATTGCAGCAGTAGATGCTGACTATCATAGGATTTCATGTATCGTATTGTTGAGAGAACAGCCTCAGTTATCAGAGTCACATTTGTTTAATACATCTGAACACTAGATATTGGCATGTTGTGGTTGTTGTTCTGTGCCACAGAGTTGATTCAACTCATAGTGACCCCTCTTTGGGTTTTCGAGGCAGTATCACTATGGAAGTAGATCGCCCAATCTTCCTTCCAAGGAATGGCTGGTGGATTTGAACCACCAACCTCCTGGTTAGCACTCAAGTGCCTTAGGCAATCTGTATATTGTTGTTGTTGTTAGCTGCTTTCAAGCCAACTCAGACTCACAGCAACCTTACGTACAACAGAGCAAAACATTGCCTGGTACTGCATCATCCTCAAAATTACCAGCAGGTTTGAGTCCATCATTTCAGTAACAGGATATTTGAAAATGGAGCTCTTCCTCCCTCAGTCTCAACTGAAAAAAGAAAAACCAGTTGCCATTGGGTGGATTACAATTTATGGAGACACATGGGTGTCAGAGTAGAATTGTGCTCCGCAGGCTATTCAGTGGCTGTCTTTTTGGAAGTAGATTGTCCAGCCTTTCTTCCAAGGCACCTCTGGTGGACTCAAACCTTCAACCCTTTGATTAGCAGTCAAGTATACTAACTATTTGCACCACCCAGTGACTCCAGTCTCAATAAAGTTCTAATAAAATAGAGACCAGATTTCAAAGTTCATGTGAGACACATACTTTATGCAGAATTTAAAAAGCAGATTGCGTAGCCTCCAGAACCCCTTCATTCACTACGAGAATATAAAACCATGGAGAGAGGTGAGAAAGAGATTTATTTGGACAGAGAGTGTGTTGTTTTGTGGTGTGAGTGGCTGGAATCTCACACACATCCTTGAAGGAGAAAGGGTGGAGTGCTGCACATCCTCTGTCTCAAGTATCAGGAGGGAAGCTTCCTTGAGACCAGCCTTAAAATGAGTTTTTTATCCATGTCTCAGACCATACATGATAACAAATTCAAAAGGGATTATGGACCTAAGTGTGCAAATTAAAACCATAAAAATCTTAGAAGAATATGTAGGGCCAATCCTGTCAGGCCTCACTTTTAACAATGGATTGTCTAATGAAAATAAAAAATGACAAACAGCAAAATACAAAATAAATAAGTTGGACCTCATAAACATTTAAAACGTTTGTTTATCAAAAGACTTTACCAAACACTAAAAGATAAGCTACAGACTGGGAGAACACCTTCAAAAATCATATATCCAATAAGAATCTAACCAAAATACATACAAAATTTTGACAACTTAACAACAAAAAACAAAAACCCAATCATAAAATGGGCCAAGAACTTGAATAAACATTTCACCTAAGAGAATATCCAAATGGCCACTAGACACATGAAATTCAGCATCATTAGCCATCAGAGAGATGCAAGTCAAAATCACAATATGCCATTTCACTTCCACTAGGAAATCTGGCTTAGACATAAAATGTTGTTGTTGTTGTTATGTGCCATCAAGTTGGACCTGACTCATAGTGACCCCTCCTTAAGTTACCAAGGCAATATCACTACAGAAGTAGATTGCTCAATCTTCCTTCCGAGGAGTGGCTGGTGGGTTTGAACCACCAGCATTCTGGTTAGCAATCAAGTGCCTTAGGCACTATGCTACCAGACCTCCCAAGACATACATAAAATAAATAAACAAAACCAGAAAATAACAAATGTTGGCAACGATGTGGGGAAACAGGAACACTTACATATTTGTGGTGGGAATACAAAATGGTATAGCCATTGTGGAAAATAGTGTGGCAGTGCCTCAAAGAACTAAAAATACAGTTGCTACATACCCCAGCAATCTACTTCTAGGTATATACCCTAAAAGACTTAAAGCATATTCATTGTAGCATTATACACAACAGGCAAAAGATGGAAACAACCTAAATGCTCATCAACAGATGAATAGACATACATACAGTGGGGTGCTACTCAGCCAGTAGAAGAAGAAAAAAAAGAACAAAATATTGTGTGACCTCACTTATATAAAAAAGACAAGAAAAAGCAAATGTACAGAGACCAAAGTTTATTAGTGGATTAGTGGTTACCAGAGATAGGACGCAAAGGAAAAGGGAAAATTGTGACAGAAAAAATCACATTGATTAGGGTAGCATTAACACAACAAGCAACCAATTATTGCAATTGCTGTCAATAACAAGTTGAGTTGGTAAAAGTTGTGTGATATATTTACCACAATGACCAAAAGGCTGAGGCTGCTTGTGTTGTTGTTGTTATGTGCCATCGAGTCGGACCTGACTCATAGCGACCCCTCCTTGGGTTTCCAAGGCAGTATCATTACGGAAGTAGATTGCCCCATCTTCCTTCCGAGGAGTGGCTGGTGGGTTTGAACCACCAGTCTTCTGGTTAGCAGTCAAGTGCCTTAGCCACTACACTACCAGAGCTCCTACTGAGGCTGCTTATGCACAACCAAATACCTCATAGGATATGGTTCCTTGGTTTGGAGGTTTAGGGTTATGGTTTCTTGGCACAACACAATTAGTTGGCTTAATAACTTATTTAGTGCTTCTGTTCAACCTCCTACTTCATTGCATAGTGCCTGGGGTTTTATAAGCTTGCAAATGGCCATCCATGGTGTGATAGGTCTCTACTCATCTGGAGGAACAGAGGAAAAAGAGGAATAGGAGGCAGAATATGCTATAGAGGTTAATTGCCTTCATGAACTATTGCCTCCTTTGCCAGGAGAGCAGAAGAACTGGATGGTGCTCAGATACCATTACTGAGCATTTTGACTAAAGACTACATAGAAGAATACTGAACAAAAGGGGGATGATACAAAACAGAATTTCAATCATCACAGAATCTAGACTGCCTGGAGGCATGGAGGCTGGATGAATCCCTGAAATTATTAACCTGAGATAATCTCTAAACCTTAAACAAAAATATCACTTGAAGTATTCTTAAAACCAAACAATAGTTTAGCTTAACTAGTAAAAAAAGGTCTGCTTTGAGTATTATGTTCTTTTAAGGACTATCTGTATGGGGTAATATTAACAATGGCAACTCAAAAGACTAGATAGTAACCTTAGGGGACAGTGAGTTTATGTTAATAAGGAAAAAACAACTCAGAAAAGGAGGGTGAGAATGGTTGTATAACTACAATAATGTAATCAATGTCACTGTAGAAACTGTTGAATTGGTGTATGTTTTGTTGTGTATATTCTCAACACTAATGAAAAAGTATACATAATTTAGGGAAAAAAGAAGACATGTTCTTTGCAAGTGGAGCACACAAAGAGCTGGTGCTGGGCTGATACATGAGGAAGCTAACTTCCTTGAGGCAGAAGAACAAAAGTGGCTGTGCGGGGGTTAACCTGTAGTACTTGTTTGTAGGGCAGAGGGCAAGTTTGGATTCTGACCTTCAGAGTGCACTTTCAGAGTCAAAGGACCCCAGCAACAAGAAGCTAGAGGTAGTAATCATATCCTAGCAGCTGCAGGAGGAATTGCAAGTGACTAATCAGTCTAGAAGGAGCTCTGGTGGTACAGTGTTAAGGCATTTGGCTGCTATCCAAAAGGTCAATGGTTCAAATCCACTGGCAGCTGCAATATGCTTCTATAAAGATTTACAGCCAAGGAAACCTAATGGAGATCACTCTGATTTAGAACTGACACAATGACAGTGAGTTTGGTTTGTTTGTTTGTTTTTGCAATCAGGCTAGAAATCCATCCTCCCAAGACTAGAAAGGAGACAGTGTTGTTTCAGCAGTAGAATTTTCACCTTCCATGTGGGAGACCTGGGTTAGATTCACACCCAATGCACTTCACGCACAACCACCACCCATCTGTCAGTGGAAGCTTGCATGTTACTATGATGCTGAATAGGTTTCAGAGGAGCTTCTAGACTCAAACAGACTAGGAAGAAGTCTGAAAAAAGAAAAAGTCACTTCCAAAAATCGGCCAGTGAAAACCCCATGAATCACAACAGTCTGATCTTCATCTGATCATTGGTATGGCCAGGACCAGGCAGTATTTTGGTCTGTTGTGCATGGAGTCACTATGAGTCAGGGGCTGGTTCCATAGCAGCTAGCAACAAAGACTAGAAAGCTACTAGTGAGTAGCTCTCACATGGAGAAAGATCTCCAATGATGGAGGAACTCCAGTAAAACCAGGGAACTGTCCAGGAGACAAAGATTTAGCCTAACCATCTGCCAGACTCAGAGAGTATGAAGTCATATTATTACCCCATTGGCCAATCAACTAAGATTTCTCACCCTAACACCCCCCAATAGTGTCCTGTACTGCCCAACTGTAGATGTTCAGAAAGTGGCCAGCAAAACTCAGTGAAAGAGAGAAAGAAAGAGAAATAGAGATGGCAATCAACCCCTTCCCCTTCTCACTGCATGGTTCATAACGATGAATGATATACTGAGACATCTCAAGGTTTAGAGTATCTAGTCTCCATGTGTTTTTTAAAAAAGAATCACTTGAAGAAGCATAATTTGAAAACTCAACAATAGGGAAATCATAGCATATAGGACTGGTGATGAACACTGAGACCAACTAGGTCTAAAGAAATATATCATGTAAAATATATTAACAAAATGGATGCAAATGTCTAAAATGTTTACTTGAAAGAAAAGATAGATGATGTAAGAAATAATAACTTATAACAGCCATATTTTACAATTAAAATTGCAAACAAAATTACATAAACAAAGACTGGAAGATGGGCAATTAACAGGAGAGAGGATAAATTGGATCAATGCTCATCATGCATAAGGAAGGGCCAAGAGAAACTACTTCATTATTTACTTTAAATATTTAAAAGAATATTATTAAAGAATGTTATTTTATTTTAAGATAAATCCTAATAAAACAGAAAATGGTATAAAACACTTTCAAATAACTAAAAATAAAGGCATAGAAAATATTTTTGCAAGTCAATTTTTTTTAAATACCAAGAAAACATGAAACAAAATTATAGAAAAGAAAAATCAGTGATTGCAACAAATATAGTTCATATTAGCTTATGCAAGACAAATATTCTGAAACACAATTAAAATATCCAGTTACATGACTATATGTACCTTACAAGACAAGCACTTAAAATAAAATGGCAAAGAACGTTTAAAAATAAAATGATCAAAATTTATCTTGTAAAGAATAAAAGTGAAAGTAACAGTATTATTTTCAAACAAAGATGAATTCAAGGCAAAAAAGAAAAAGCATTAAAAAAGATAATGTAAGCAGTTGGTATTGATAAAATATACAAGTGTGCTTATAAGTATCATTGTACGTGGCCAAACCAGTGGGGGAATAGAATAGAAATAAGAGGAATAATTACTGAGAAATGGACAAAATTATCATCATTAGCAGAAGATATAATTAGGTTCTTTAAAAACCTAAAGAACTGAAAAATTCTTAAAATAATTGAATTCAGGAAAGAGGCCAAATAAAAGGAAATTACACCAAAAAATAGCATTCCTACTTACCATAAATAACCAATGAGACGATATCAGCAGAGGGGAAGTTCTAGTCACCATAGTTTCAGAAAAACTACTTAGGTCATTAGAGAAGTAAATCAAAACAACAATGAGATATCATCTCACCCCAGCAATAACAGCAAATTTCAACAAGGTAGAAAATAACAAATGAGAGTGTGGAGACATTAGAACTCATACATTGCTGGTGGCACTGTAAAATGGTACAGCCACTGTGAAAAATGGTATAGCATTTCCTTAAAAAGTTAGAAATAAAAAAAACATTTTATCTAGCAATTCCACTACTAGGAATATATCCTAAAGCAGTGAGATCCAGGACACGAATAGACATATGAACATCCATGTTCATTGCAGCACTATTCACTGTCACAAAGAGATGGAAACAACCTAAGTTTCCATTAACAGATGAATGGATAACCAAACTATGGTACATTCACACAATGGAATATTACACAACATTAAAGAATAATGAAGATTCTGTAAATCATCTCATAACATGGATGAACTTGGAGGACATTATGCTGAGTAAAATAACTCAATCACAGAAGAACAAAAATTGTATGAGTCCATTATTATAAAATGTCCAGGAAAGGTTTACACAGGGAAGGAAATTTACTTTGTTGGTTATCAGGTATAAGAGGGAAGGTGAAGGGAAAGATAACATAACAGAAGTGTGCGACCAGCACAATAAAATAGAGAAAAGGAGGACACAGAGAGGTGCACAAAAGCTACAGATTACAGAGGCAATTACATATACACTACATTATCAGTAAAAACAAACACTAGTCTATGAGTGGACTTTTTGCAGACTACATCTGTGCAAAGAAGTGATGGAGAAGCTCAATATCTTCAGTCAAAACAAGGCTAGGATCTGACTGTGGAACAAAACATCAATTGCTCATATGCAAGTTCAAGAAGAAGTTGAAGAAAATTAAAACAAGTCTATGAGAGACAAAATATGACCTTGATTACATCTCACTTAAATTTAGAGACCATCTAAAGAATAGATTTGACACATTGAAAACCAATGACCAAAAACCAGACAAGTTGTGGTATGACATCAAGAACATCACACATGAAGAAACCAGCCATTAAAAAGACAGGAAAGGAAGAAAAGATCAAAATAGATGTCAGAAGAGACTATGAAACTTGTTCTTGAACGTAGAGTAGCTAAAGTGAATCAAAGAAATGCTGAGATAAAAGAGCTGAGCAGAAGATTTCAAAGGGCAACTGGAGAAGACAAAGTCACTTACTATGATGAAATGTACAAAGACGCGGAGTTAGAAAACCAAAAGGGAAGCACACGTTCAGCTGAAAGAACTAAAAAAAAAAAAAAAAA
>NW_006922171.1:1145077-1155749 GCF_000298275.1 Orycteropus afer afer
CTTCTTATATACAGGAAGCAGACCACATACCCAAAGCAGCTACTCAGCTGCTCACAGTAGATTCCACTATGGAGTTGATTGCCAATCTCATCATGGGCAATAACTACCACCAGCTGCCCAGCCACTCAACCCGGCCCAGCCAACTTGATACACAAACATAACCACCACAATTCTACCCCTTGTCAACTTGGCACCTGTACAGATCTTCAATGGGTGGTATCTGTACAGATCTCCTCCACTGGGTGGCTCCAGTCCCCTAGTTCCTGAGTGGTGACCTTACCCCCTTGGCCTGGTGGTCCCGTTCCTCTCCCTCATGGGCATGGCAGCCCCACCCCCTGACTTGGGCAGCAGTTATGGCTCCATCCCACTGGCTCACATGAACAAGCAGCACCATACTCCAGAACCAAGTTGGTGAAGGCCTGGCTCTTTGAAACCTAGGGGGCTGTGGTTGTTCCACCCCCAAAGGCCATGGTCCTACCCTTTCAGGCTGAGACAGCTCTGCTTCCATTTCCTTGGTCTCCCCGCTTCTGGCTATTAATGCCAAAGGCAGCCCACTCTGCTGGAAAACTCCCTGCCCAAAGAGCGCTTGGCTTTCTTGCTCCATGGGCCGGCCAACCTACTACTCCATTTCCTGCCAGTCTCTTCTACCAATTAATGCCTCAAGGCAACCCACTCTGCCAGGAAGCCCAATGGTACCCAGCTTTCTCCTTGGTGGGCTGGTAAGCCTGTTGCTGTTTAATGCTAGTCTCTGGGCTCTGCTACTGCCATCTCCCATGCTGGTCTCTCGGTTCTGCTCCTGCCATGTCTCATGCCGGTCTCTTGGCTCTGCTCCTGCCATCTTTCATGCCGTATGCCAGGGTCTCTCTGCCAGGGTCTTGGGTCAAGGACACACTTCACTCCTGTTTCCACATTTTAGGTATCTGTCAAATCAGCACCCCACTCTCTCGGTACCAAATGTGCTAGACTGGGTTCTCTAGATAAACAAAACCAGTAAATATTATATATAGAGAGAAAGATAAATTTATCTCAGGAAAATGACTCACACACTTATAGAGGCTGGCAAGTCCCAAGTTCTTGGATCAAACGTCAAGCTGGAGGCTTTTCCCAACTCATACAGCTGCAGGGGCTGAGGAGCTCAAGGTTGGCAGGCAGTATACTGGCTGTTGACTCCAACAAATAACGAATCCAAGATCTCCAGGACGAATGGTGGATTGTTCACTCATGGACAGTTATAGGCAGAATCCCGATCTACAGAAAAGTGTCTCTTTTTCCAGGATGTCCATAAGTATACTGGAAGCAGGCCACACCCCTAGGGAAACTCCCTTTCAACTGATTGGCTGCTCAAAACAAATACATCTGATCCCATTATTGGAACAATCCATATCACAGTTGCTTAAATCACACAGAATTGTGGTCCAGCCAAGTTGACACACAGCTCCAACTATCACATATGAGCTCAGCACAGAAAATTATACGGAACAAAGAAATCAACACCATTAAAAAGCACATAACAAAATGACAGCAAAAATCCATACTTCTGGATAATTACATATCTGATAATAGACTTATCTCTAAAATTTATAGAAAACTCCAACACCTCAACAACAAAAAGATTAACAATCCAATTAAAAAATGGGCAGAAGACATGAATAGACACTTCACCAAAGAGGATATTCAGGCGGCCAGCAAATACATGAAGAAATGCTCATGATCATTAGCCATCACAGAGATGCAAATCAAAACAACAATGAGATACCAACTCACCCCAGTACCAAAGGCAAAGTTCAACAAGACAGAAAACAACAAATGCTGGCAAGGATGTAGAGAGATTGGAACTCTCATACTCTGCTGGCAGGACTGTCAAATGATAGAATCACTGTTGAAACCAGTATGGTGATTCCTTAAAAAGCTGGACTTAGAAATGCCATTTGACCTAGCAATCCCATTACTATGTATATATCCTAAAGAAGTGAGAGCCAGGACAAGAACAGACATATGCACACCCATGTTCATCGCAGCATTATTTACAGTAGCAAAAAGATGGAAACAACCTATGTGCTCTTCAACAGAAGAATGGATAACCAAACTATGGTACATGCACACAATGAAATACTATGCAACACTAAAGAATAACATAGAATCAGCAAAACACAGAATAACATGGATGAACTTGGAGGGCATTATGCTGAGTGAAATAAGTTAATCACAGAAGAACAAATATTAGTCATAATTATTGTAAAAAGTCAAGGAAAGATTTATATATGGAAGGAAACTTTCTTTGTTGGTTACTAGAGGTGGGAGGAGAGGGGAGGGAACACTGCCCCCCCCCCAAAAAAGAAAGCATTCACTCATGCCACTTTAGTTTTCTATATTTCAGAAAATAAATTATATTTAGGTCATATAATATAAATTATATTCAGAAAATAAATTATATTTATTTCAGAAATAAATTATGTTTCAATAAAATGTATTTAAAAATAAAAGAAGAAGAAGAGCCAATGTTAATTAAGGAAGAAGTCCAAGCTTCACTGAAGGAATGGGCAAAAACAAGACTCCAGGAATTGATGATGATGTTCCATCATCATTGAGATATTTCAACAAACAGATGCAGCACTAGAGGTGCTTACTAATTTATGCCAACAAATTTGGAAGACAGCCACCTGGCCATGGGACAAGAAGAGATAGATATTTGTGCCCACTCCAAAGACAGGTGATCCAAAGAATGTGGAAATTATCAAACAATACAATTATTATCACACGCAAGTAAAATTTTGAAGATAATTCAAACATGGTTGTAGCAGGATCTTGACAGGGAACTGACGAAAATTCACAGTGGATTCAGAAGAGGATATGGAACAAGGGATATCATTGCTGATGTCAGATGGATCTTGACTTGTGTTTCAATGACTATGCAAAGACATTTAACTGTGTGGATCATAACAAATGATGGATAACATTGCAAAGAACAGGAATTCCAGAGCACTTTAACTGTGCTCATGAGACACCTGTATACAGATCAAGGGGTTATTGTTTGACAGAACAAGGGGATATTGCATGGTTTAAAATCAGGAAAGGTGTGCATTAGAGTTGTGTCTTTTCATCATGTTTATTCAATCTGTGTGCTGAGTGAAAAATCTGAGAAGCTGGATTATATGAAGAACATGATGGCAGGATTGGAGGGAGACTCATTAACAACCTGTTACATGCACATGACACAACTTTGCTTGCTGAAGTCAGGAAGACTTGAAGCAATTACTGGTGAAGATCAAAGACTACAGTCTTCAGTATAGATTACACCTCAACATAAAGAAAACAAAAATCCTCACAACTGGACCAATAAGCAACATCATGATGAATAGAGAAAAGATTGAAGTTGTCAGGGATTTCATTGTACTTGGATCCACAATCAACACCCATGTAAGCAGCAGTCAAGAAATCAGATGTATTACTCTGGGCAAATCTGCTGCAAAAGCCCTCTTTAAAACATTAAGAAGTAAAGATGTCACTTCGAGGACTAAGGTGTGCCTAACCCAAGCCATGGTATTTTCAATTGCCTCATAAGCATGTGAAAACTGGACAATGATTAAGGAAGACTGAAGAAAAGTTGATACCTTTGAATTATGGTGTTAGCGAAGAATATTGAAAATACAATGGAGTGCCAGAAGAACAAAGTGCTCTGGTGGCACAGTGCCTAAGGCATTTGACAGCTAACCAGAAGTTTGGAGGTTCAAAACCACCACCCACTCTGTGGAAATAAGATGGGGCAATCTACTTCTGTAAAGATTTACTGCCTTAGAAACCCAATGGGGGTCGCTGTGAGTCGGAATCAACTGAATGGCAGTGAGTTTGGTTTTGTTTTTTCCAGAAGAATGAACAAACTGTCCCGGAAGAAGTACAGTCAGAATGTTCCTTGAAAGCAAGAATAGCCAGACCTCACCTACTTTGGTCATGTTGTCAAAAGGGACCATTCCCTGAAGAAGGATATCATTCTTGGTAATGTAGAGGATCAGCGAAAAGGGGAAGACCCTCAACAAGATGGACAGACATAATAGCTACAACAATGGGCTCAAGTATAGCAAGGATTTTGAGGATGGTGCAATTCAGGGCAGTGTTTTGTTCTGTTGTACACAGGGTTGCTATGAGTTGGAGCTGACTTGATGAAACTTAACAACGACAACAACAACATAGGTGGATGCATAGGCAGGTGGGATGATCAGGTGTGAGTAGGCAAATAGGAATAGTCCCATGACCATAGGTAGATTTGGCTAATGATATTCCTACATGTGTATTTATGCTACAAAAATATCCATATATATTATGGAACTAACTGGTGACAAGGTTGGAGTAGTTTCTCAGTGACAACCAAGTAAGGACATTGAGGGAGTGAGTCACTGGGCCTGTTAGCTCAGGACCATGGTCTCAGGGGACATCAAGCTCAATTTGCACAACACAGTACATAAAAATCTAGTTCTACATCCTACTTTGGTGAGGAGTGACTAGGTTCTTAAAAGCTTTCTAGGGGCCATCTAAGATGCACCTATTGGTCTCCCCTTCTCTGCAACATTCTCTGCAACAAAGAAGAGTGAAGAAAATCAAAGATGCATGGAAACAATTAGCTGAAGGATATGATGTACCAAGGGAACCCCAGCCTTTATTACCCTGAGACCAGAAGAACTAGATGGTGCCCAGCTACCAATGTCAACCATTCAGGGATCAAAATTGGAGATCCTGAATAGAGTGGGAAGAAAAAATGTGGAACAAAATTCAAAAACACAAAAATGACCAGAATTACTAGTTGGATAGAGACTGGTAAAATCTCTAAGACTATGGCCTTGAGTTTTCCTTTGGGCCTGGACTCATTTCTGTGGATTAGTTTTCAGCCAAACAGTAGAAAGGCCTACAAGCAGAACACCTACTCTAGGGAGATGTACCCACCTAGGGAAATGCAACACTTAGATCAATCAACTGTGAGAGATCAGAAGGGCAGCATTTGCATATGAGGAAAGCTGGACAGACAGGAATGCATAGATAAGGACACAGGGAAGGAGTAGTCACAGTCACAGGGGAGAGATGGGAGGACAGCTGTTTATTGTTGAGATTGTAATTGATGCCATGAAACAAAAATAAATAAATAACAACTGCTTAGGAAGGGGCTTAATAAGTATGCTCAATTTATATAAGAAAACTGCAAAGTGTATGGAAATGCATAAAAGAACATTTCATTGGATAACTAGAGAGACCATAATTTGGGATTAAGAGACCCAATGTGGCAACTGTTCTAATTTTTAAATTCTTCCACAATTGGCTTACATTTTTAATTAAATCTTCATAAAAAAATCTTTAAGGGAATTTGTTTTGAAACTTACATAGATGATATAATTATTTACCTGGAACTATGAATAGGTGAGTATGACTAAGAAAATTTTGTAGAAGAATGATGGGGAAGGACTTACTTATAATAAAGTATATTATAGACCTTTAATATTTGCAATAGGATACTATCCCAAATCTAAGACAAATCTAAGGGAGAAAAGAGCTAGCCTTGAATTGTTGTTGTTGTTGTTATGTGCCATGGAGTTGGACCCAACTCATAGCGACCCCTCCTTGGGTTGCTGAGGCAGTATCACTATGGAAATAGATTGCCCAACCTTCCTTCTGAGGAATGACTGGTGGGTTTGAACCACCAGCCTTCTGGTTAGCAGTCAAGTGCCTTAGGCACTACGCTACCAGAGATTAGTAAGCACAATATCTTGCTATACAACACATGGAAATCAATAAACCAGTGAGAAACATGAATTACTAGTCAATAAATACTGTTAAAATTTTGGCTGCTTGGGATAAAACCATTTCTTGAATTTCACCATATAATAATATCCATTTCAGGTGGACTAAAAAGGCAAATGTAAATGAGAAAAACTTTTTTAAAAATCTAGTAGAAATGATAGGTGAATAGGAGCTCTGGTAGCATAGTGCCTAAGGCACTTGACTGCTAACCAGAAGGCTGGTCGTTCAAACCCACCAGTCACTCCTCGGAAGGAAGATGGAGCAATCTACTTCCACAGTGATACTGCCTCAGAAACCCAAGGAGGGGTCGCTATGAGTCGAGTCCGACTCCATGGCACGTAACAACAACAACAACAGTCACTTACTCACTTGATGAGATGGACTATACAAGCATAAAAATAATGAAGGCGCACAATTCAAACTTCATGGATAATATGACTTCAATTCCATAATGCACAACCGACTCTAATGTGAAGGTCTCTTCATAATGTGTGTGTGTGTGTGTGTGTGCATTAAAAGCAATGGGAGAAATACAGCTAATTTATTTTCTTCTTATATAATTTTTGTGTGTGTGTGTGTGTGTTTTAATATTCTCTTCATTGAGTATATTACTTATAAAGAGCTTTGGTGGCACAGTGCCTAAGGCATTTGACTGCTAACCAGATGGTTGGTGGTTCAAACCCACCAGCCACCCCACAGAAGATAGATGGGGCAATCTACTTCCATAAAGATTTATCACTTCAGAAACCCAATGAATGAAATATTACTTACATATTCATATTCATAAAAAATATATTTTATGGCTTACCATATTAACTATGAACTAGGTTAATGCTAGATAAAGCAAAAGATAATTTGAATGAGTAAGGAGCTCTGGTAGCATAGTACCTAAGACACTTGACTGCTAACCAGAAGGCTGGCGGTTCAAACCCAGCAGCCACTCCTTGGAAGGAAGATTTGGCAACCTACTTCCATAGTGATACTGCCTCTGGAAACCCAAGGAGGGGTCGCTATGAGTTGGGCCCGACTCAATGGCACATAACAACAACAACCTCCAACAAAACGGATCTGAAAATATAAATAAAAGAAATCCCCAACTCTCTCCATATATATATTAAAAAAAAAAAAAAAACTGCCATTCAATTGATTTTGACCCATAGTGACCCTGCAGGACAGAGTAGAACTGCCCCAACAGGGTTTTAAGGCTGTAAATCACTATGGAAGCAGAACACATTTTCTTTTTCCCATGAAACATTTGGTGGGTTCCAACTGGTGACCTTCTGGTTATCAGCCAAATGCTTTCACCACTGTGCCACCAGAGCTCCTACTCAACTCAATATCAAGAGAAAAAATATGAAAAATGAATCAGGAAGAAAAATGGCTCTAATTTTTTTAAAATATAGATAAATTGCTAAGAGTGAAAAAAAGTTTGGGATCAAAGCAAAAAACATCTAGTAGTCAGGAGATCTAGATTCTAGGTCTTGGCTCAGCCATAAAAGAGCCATGTGTATATGACAAGATGTTCCATTTCTCTGGGTCAATACTATAATACAGAGTAAGAGACTTGAGCTAAACTAGTTCTTTCCAAACCACGCTGATCATGAGATTTTAGTGAGTAGCTTGCTTTTAACAAACAAAACATGCATAGTGCTTACTATGTGCTAGGCATTGCGGTTAATGCATTATAAATACATCTCATTTAATTCTCTCAATCAATAGCAATAGGTACTATTATCCCCATTTCAAGGTGAGAAAAATGAGGCATAAAGTTAAAGGTCATGTAGTTAATTAAGCAGAGTTTGAACCCAGGTAATCTGGGCCCACTGTCAATAATACCTTAAAGCTACAGTATTAATATTAACTTACAGCCAGAAATCTATCCTTTCAAAGCTCCCCCAAGTGATCCACCTGATCAATTAAACTAACCAACTACTCACTGCCATTGAGTCAATTCTGACTCATAGTTACCATGTAATATAGAGAAAAACTGCCCCATAGCATTTCCAAGGCTGTACATCTTTACAGAAGCAGACTGCTTCATCTTTCTCCAGCAGAGAGACTGGTAGGTTCAAACTGCCAACATTTTGGTTAACAGCTGAGTGCTTTAACTACTATAAACCAGAGCTCCTTCAATTATATTAGACTACCTTAAAGGTATGTTTAGATCTCAATTCTGAAATTCTATAATCCTGTTTATCATACTTTGTCTTATCAATTCCTTAGGGTAATATTTGATATTTGACTGGACCTCTTAGGAGAAAAACTAGTGAGAAACCAGGTTGGAGATCTCCCACAAAATATATCAGATCATCTAATACCAGCACAAATCTGAGCTATTTCTACAGGTGCACAGTAGTCTCAATTTTCCAAATACCCAAATTATACAGTACACGAATTGGTAGAGTGTATGTTAAATATTTCATATAAATTGATCATACCTTCTGCCATCATTTCAATGTGAATATATTAAGATGAGGAAAAGACAGGAGAATTTAAAAGAGATTTGAAGATCCATTGAGAATGGGGGAACCTCCATATCTAACACTCAGAAATAATCTTTAAAACTTAATCCAAAATTATCCCAAGAAACCATTGTTAAACTAAACAATTTAGCCCAATTAAAGCACAGGACTCTTGTAAAGAATTATCTAGAAAATGGTGGAATAGGAAGACAAGCTACTCAGACCCTCTTGGACAAAGAAAAGAGAAACCAATTGACAGAGATACAGAAGATAATCCTGGAGCCCTGAGCTTTGAAAGGAAGTATACAGAAGTGGATTAAGCACCAACTAATGGAAGAACCTGAACGAAAACAGTGAGTATGGAGACAGACAGAGTTGCAGACTGTCAGCTACTCTGATGCACCAACAGCCTCAATATTTCCAAGTGTTGATGGGACCTGAGCATTGATCTAAAGATCAGCCCTGGTCACCAAGAGCTGCAAGGATGACTGCACTGGTGGCCAATGACTAGGAAGGGAAACAGCAAAAAGGGAGACAACCTGAGCTGTAGACTTTTGGCTGTCCAGGGGGCACAGCCATTTTGATTGTTTACAAGTGGTGGCCATTTTGCATATTTAAAGTGACCAAGGATGCTGTCATTTTGAATGTTTACAAGTGGTGGCCATTTTGGATATTTAAAGCAGCAGCATTCTCGTTCAGATTCCAGGGACCTAAGAATAGGCTCTGCTTGCCAATTAAGCAATTATGCCAAACCATCTTCTCAGATCACAATGCTGTAAAATCAGAAATCAACAATAGGAAGATGAATGGAAAAAGAGAAAATACATGGAAACTGAAGAACACCCTCTTTAAGAATGACTGGGTAACAGAAACAGGGACATACAGGAGGCTGACAATGGAAAAGGAGACAGCTGGTGAGTGTATAGTGCTGCCAAATACTGAATAGAGGAGCTCGATATCCTGCTTAATTAGATAACATCCAAAGAAAATAAAAATCTTGGGAAAATCACTCTAACATACAATCACCAATTAAATATAAATACAAAAACATCACAATGTCTCAGAGACAACAGCATCACAGTCCATACAAAGTAGCAAGATAAAGCAGGAGAAACAAGGGAGTAGGATACAGACCCAGAATACATCCTTGAGGAAGAAGCAGCATTGGGACTTCCTGATAAGAAATTCAAAAGAATTATATTTAGGTACCTTCAATAGATTGAGAGACAGATCAAAGAAAACACTGACAAAATTGAGGAAAACATAGAGAAAATCCTAGAATAATTTCAAAAGATGATACAAGAACAAACTGCCAAAATAAATGAAAAATTAGAAATGATTCAAAATCTACAGATGGAAATCCAGAAGATTAATACTAAATTGTCAGAAATACATAATGCATGTTGTTGTAGCTGTTATGTGCCGTCAAGTCGGACCCGACTCATAAGACACATAGAAAGGCAAAAACGTAGAAATTAATCAATGGAAGACAGAATTAGTGAGATTGAAGACAAATACCTGAATACTCCTTTGGAAAGGGGTCAATCAAAAAAAAAGATCAAAGCAAAATTAAGATACCCTAAGGTTCATATGGGATATCATCAAAAGGAATAACCTAAGTGTAATAGGAATTCCAGAACAGGAAGAGAAAAAGAAAACCACTGAGAAAATTGTCCAAGATTTGTTGGAAGAGAACTTCCCTGATATGATGAAAGATGAGAATATATCCATTCAGGATGTCCAACCAACCCCAAACAGGATAGACCCCAAAAGAAAATCACCCAACACATATCATCATCAAACTCACCAAAACCAAAGACAAAGAAAGAATCCTGAAAGCAGCACGGTAAAGACGAAAAGTCACCTACATGGGGCAACCAATAAGACTAAACTAGGATTTCTCTGCAGAAACTATGCAAGCAAGAAGACAATGGCATGGTATACATAAAACCCTAAAAGAAAAAAATTTCCAACCAAGAATTATATACCCAGCAAAATTGTCCTTCAAATATGATGGTGAAATTAGGACATTTCCAGATAAGCAGAAATTAAGGGAATTTGTTAAAACCAACCTTTCAAGAGATGCTAAAGGGAGTCCTTTGGACAGAGAATCAACAACAGCAAACAAAAACCAACCATTAACACACATGATAACATAATCCAGAAACCAACCCAGTTATGGAAGTATCCAAAGTAAATTGTTGTTGTTATTTGCCATCGAGTCGGCCCCAACTCCTAGCGACCCCTCTTGGGTTTCAGAGGCAGTTATCACTACAGAAGTAGGATTGCCCAACCTTCCTTCCGAGGAATGGCTGGTGGGTTTGAACTGCCAGCCTCCTGGTTAGCAGTCAAGTGCCTTAGGCACTATGCTACCAGAGCTCCTTCCAAAGTAAATAAGCCTACAAGATTGTAAACAGGGACAAGAG
>NW_006922171.1:1156414-1181015 GCF_000298275.1 Orycteropus afer afer
AGGGTTCCAATCCCTCAAAGAATGTGGCTCTTCCCAGGATGTCCCTGGATATCTTGGAAGCAGGCCACACCCCTAGGGAAACTCCCCTTGGGCAGACTGGCCACTCAGAACACAGTCATCTGATCCCATCATGGGAACAACCACACAGAACTGGGGTCCAGCCAAGTTGACACACAGCTCCAATTATCATAGACAGCAATAAATTCATATTGTCAATAATTACACTGAATGTCAATGGATTAAATGTACCACTCAAGAGATGGAAAGTTGCAGACTGGATACAAAAACATGAACCATCAATATGCTGTCTAAGAGAGACATACCAAAAATAGACTAAAAAAGCAAAGGTTGGAAATAGATATATCAGGCAAATGGCAACCAAAAAGGAGCAGGAGTGGCAATATTAGTTTTTGATAAAATTGACTTTAAGACAAAAACCGTAAGAGACAAGGAAGGACATTATATAATGATTAAAGGATTGATTGAACAAGAGGACATAACCATAATAAATATTTATGCACCCAATGAAAGAGCCTAAAATACATAAACCAGACTCTAACAGAACTGAAAAGACAGATAGATAACCCCACAGTCATAGTTGTTGTTGTTGTGTACCATCGAGTCGGCCCCGACTCATAGCGACCCCTCCTTGGGTTGCCGAGGCAGTATCACTATGGAAGTAGATTGCCCAACCTTCCTTTCGAGGAGTGGCTGGTGGGTAGAAGATTTTGATACACCACTTTCAATCACAGATAGAACTGGAAAGAAATTCAGCAAAGACACAGAAGAACTAAACAATACAATCCACCAACTTGACCCTATAGACATGTACAGAGCACTTCACCCAATATACGTTCTTTTCCAGTGCACATGGAAGATTCTCCAGGATAGACCATATGTTAGGTCATGAAGCAATCCTTAATATATTTAAAAACACTGAAATACCGCAAAGCATCTTCTCAGATCACAATCCTATAAAATTAGAAATCAACAATAGGAAGATGAACGGAAAAAGAGAAAACACATGAAATTGAAGAACACCCTCCTTGGAAATGACTGGATAATAGAAGAAATAAAAAATGAAATTAAAATATTCCTTAAATCAAACAAGAATGAAAACACAACATACCAAAATCTTTGGGACACAGCAAAAGCAGTGATTAGAGGCCAATTTATAGCAATTAATGCACACATCAAAAAAGAAGAAAGAGCCAAAATCAACACCTTAACCCAACATCTCCAACAATTAGAAAAAGAGCAGCAAAAATGCCTATAATCACCAGAAAAAAGAAATAATAAAGATGGGAGCAGAAATAAATGAAACAGAAAATAGAAAAAATTGACAAGTCACTGGGAAGTTTAACAAAGGAATAGAGGGGGAGTGCGATGTAGTAAATTACATAGTGTGGCTTTTCTAGCCATAAGTCTTGGTAAACTCTGTGGTGGAATTTGCCGTGAGCAACTGAGTAGCTCCTGATTGTTAGAGTTATCCACCTGGGGTATTTCTGTTGGGAGCAACACAAAGCAATCTTCTGAGTAGTCCGCACTCTCTCAGGTGTATAGAATTCTGATGTGGAGATTGCTTGCTTTGGTCACTCTGCCAGGCTCAAAAGGAGCCCTCCTAGAGGCAGAAGGAGTCTCTCTGACTGCTGGTTGAGAAAGATGTGCTGCTGAGAGAAACAGGCTTCTGAGAGACATGAGAGACACATGCTGCTGAGAGAGAGATGCAAGAGACACACACTGCTGAGAGAGACACTGAGAGACATGCACTGCTGAGAGAGATTGAGAAAGACTGTTGGCTGAGAGACAGCAGGCTGAGAGAGACTGAGCATGTTCCTGAACTTGAAGCCTGTTGCTTCCCTAATAAACCCTGTAGTCTGTGAGTTCTGTGTGGCCACTGCAGTGAATTATCAAACCCAGCAGAGAGGTGGTGGGTGCTGTGGGAGGAACAGTTGGTGTCAGGGTTTTTGAAAGGACCGGAGGGAGGCGGCAGGTCTGGCATCACAGGAAAGAGCCTTGGGCTATTGATGGTGATTCTGTCTCTGTCTTAGGGGATTAGAGTAGGTCAGAAGATACAGCCTCCCTGCCCCTTTGGCAGAGAGAATACAAATAACATGAATAAAAAATGAATTGGGTGACACCACAACAGAACCAACAGAAATTTAAAGGGTAATATCAAGATACTATGAAGAACTATACTCCAACAAATTCAAAAACCTAGAAGAAATGGACAGATTTCTAGAAACGTACTACTTACCTATACTAACAGAGGCTGAGGTGGAAATTTTAAGCAGACCCATAACAAAAGAAGAAATTAAATAGGTCATAAAAAAAAAATTACCAACAACAACAAAAAAAAACCCTGGCCCAGATGTTTTCACTGACATATTCTATCGAACATTCAGAGAAGAGCTGACACCAATCCTACTCAAACTATTCCACAACATAGAAAAGGATGGACTCCTCCCAAATTCATTTTATGAAGCAAGCATAACCTTGATACCAAAATCAGGCAAAGATATCACTCAAAAGAGAAACTACAGACCAATATCCCTCATGAATATAGATGCAAAAATCCTCAACAAAATACAAGCCAACAGACTCCAACAACATATCAAAAAAACAATACATTATAACCAAGTGGGATTCAGACCAGGTATGCAAGGATGGTTCAACATTAGAAAAACAACCAATGTTATTCATCACATAAATAAAACAAAGGAAAAGAACCATATGATCATATCAATTGATGCAGAAAAGGCATCTGATAAAACCTAACACCGATTCCTGATTTAAAAAAAAAAAAAAAACTCTCAGCAAAATAGGAATAGAAAGGAGATTCCTCAACATAATAAGGGACATATATGCAAAACTAACAGCCAACATTATTCTCAATAGAGAGAAACAGAAACCATTCTCCTGGTGAACAGGAACCAGACAAGGATGCCCTCTATCACCACTTCTATTCAACATTACATTGGAAGTCCTAGCCAAGGCAATAAGTCAAAAAAGGAAAATCAAAGGCATCCAAACTGGTAAGGAAGAAGTCAAACTATCCATATTTGCTGAAGATATTATCCTGTACATAGAAAACCCAAGAGATTCAGATAAAACAAACTACTGGAAATAATTTAGAGATTTAGCAAAGTGGCAGAATACAAGATTAACATACAAAAGTCAGCTGGATTCTTCTACACCAGGAAAGGGATTGCTGAAAAGGAAATCAACACCATTTACAAAAGCTACCAAAAAAATAAAATACTTGGGAATAAATCTCAGTAGGGACAAAGAAAACTACAAATCACTACTCCAAGAAACCATAAGATATCTACATAAATGGAAGAACATACCGCACTCATGGATAGGAAGATTAAACATTGTGATAATGTCAATACTACCCATCTATACATTCTATGTATAACCAAAAGGCTGGAGGTTCAAACCCACCAGCCACTCCTTGGAAGGAAGATGGAGCAATCTACTTCTGTAGTGATACTGCTTCAGAAACCCAAGGAGGGGTCGCTATGAGTCAGATCAACTTGACAGCACATAACAACAACAACAACAACATACATTCTATGTAATCCCAATCCAGATTCCATCAGTATTCTTTAAGGATATGGAAAAAAGCAATCACTTATTTTATATGGGAAAAGAGATCTCAAATAAGCGAAGCAGTATTAAAAAAGAAGAACAAAGTAGGAGATCTCTCACTCCCAGGTCTCAAAATCTACTATACAGCCACAGTAGTCAAATTGGCCTGGTATCGGTACAATGACAGACACAGAGACCAGTGGAACAGAACTGAGAACCCAGAAATAGATTCATCGACCTATATGGTCAGCTGATTTTTGACAAAGGACTGAGATCCATTAAACGGGAAAGAGATGATCTCTTTAACAAATGGTGCTGGTAAAACTGGATAACCATTTGCAGAAAAATGAAATAATATTCATACCTCCCACCATACACAAAAACTAACTCCAGATGGATCAAAGACTTAAATGTGAAACCTAAAACTGTAAAGGAGCCCTGGAAGCGCAGTGCCTAAGACACTTGACTGCTAACCAGAAAACTGGCGGTTCAAACCCACCAGCCACTGCTTGGAAGGAAGGTTGGGTAATCAATCTACTTCTGTAGTGATACCGCCTCGGAAACCCAAGGAGGGGTCGCTATGCGTTGGGTCCAACTCGATGGCAAATAACAAAAAAAAAAAAAAAAACCTGTAAAGCTCCTCAAGGAAAAAATAGGGGCATATTCAGGGGCCCTAATTTATGGCATAAATAGACTGTTAAGCATAACTGAAAATTTATAGACAGCTGAAGATAAAATAGATGAATGGGACCTTCTAAAAATTAAATTTTTATGTCTTTCCAAAGACTTCTCCAAAAGAGTCAAAAGTGAGCCTACAGATTGGGAAAAAATATTTGGCAATGACATATCTGACAAGGGACTTATCTCTAAAATTTATAGAAAACTCCAACACTTCAACACAAAAAGATTAACAATATAATTCAAAAATGGGGAGAAGACATGAATAGACACTTCATCAAAAAGGATATTCAGGTGGCCAGCAAACAAATGAATAAATGTTCACAATCATTAGCCATCAGAGAGATGCAAATCAAAACAACAATGAGATACCCTCTCACCCCAGCACTAATGGCAAAGTTCAATAAGACAGAAAATAACAAATGCTGGTGAGGATGTGGACAGATTGGGACTTTCATACACTGCTGGTGGCACTATCAAATGATACAACCACTGTGGAAAGCAGTATGGTGATTCCTTAAAAAGCTGGAGTTAGAAATACCATTTGACCCTGAAATCCCACTACTATGCATATACCCTAAAGAAGTGAGAGCCAGGACAAGAACAGATATGTGCACATCCCTTTCATTACAGCACTATTTACAATAGCAAATAGATGCAAACAACCTACATACCCATCAGCAGAAAAATGGATAACCAAACTATGATACATATACACAATGGGATACTATGGAACACTAAAGAATAATGTAGAATCTGCAAAAGACTGCATAATGTGGATGAACTTGGAGGACATTATGCTGAGTGAAATAAGTCAACCATAAGAGGACAAATATAGTATTAGCTCATTATTGTAAAAAGTCAAGGAAAGGTTTATATATGGAAGGAAACTTTCTTTGTTGGTTACTAGGGTTGGGAGGGGAGGGGAGGGAATGCTGCAGAAAAAAAAAATGCATTGACCCATTTCACTTTAGTTTTGTGTATTTCACTGTACATAAGTTATATTTCAATTAAATGTATTAAAACAAAAAAGAATTATCTACATAAATGTAAACTGGTAACAGTTAATCTAAATACAGATGAGAACGTTAACAGGCAGAGAGCCTCAATTAATGGTAATGAAACAATATGGGTAGAGATAGAATGGTGACACAATATAAAGTATATAACCAGTGTTATTGAACTGTTCATTTAGAAATTGTATGTTTGCTTGTATATATTACCATCAAAAACAAATAATTTCTTTTTTTAAATATAAATTCTAAGGCTGAAAAGTCCTTTGGAGGTGTGCTTCCTTAATGACCAACTCTCCATCCCAAAGTCTGGAAGAGTGAAAATGACAGAATCTATTACAACAGTTGGATTGAAGTCCTCTCTGCCAGTTTCCCTTCATCTTGCAGAGTGGGTATGTGAACTCCCTAACTTCCTCCAATAGGTAAAAAGAGGTTCTAATAACCAAAGAGGAAAAGAAGCATTGAAGAGGTGTTACAATAGGTCAAATGCCAAGCTGAAGAATACTGAAGGGAAGTAAAGAAGGAAGTTGGCATATAACTAGCCCGATTCTTTGCCATATTGTATTAGTTACCTTAAAGGTAGAAAAGGGCCAGAAAAAGGAAATTAAATGCCAATACTATACATATTGGCAGAATAGGTGCCTACAACTCCAGTGAGTCATGCAGTTCCACCCACAATAGCACGAGGACTGCTCCCTGGCATGGAAGCCAGCAAGAGGCCCCCCATGGTATTGGCTCTCTTACTTTGGACCAGCTATGGACAGATACACGCAACTTCAAGCTCTACCTTGTATATGGTTTTACTCCTGCTATCTGTGAGATCCAGGCGGATGGAGATATAGTCAATGTTGGGTGAAGGGGGATACAGATGTTGATATCGAAGACCCATCAGCAGGAACTCCTCACAGCTTACTTTGAGACTTCCTACTTTCTTCAGTCCTATGGGACAGCTTCCACCTGGACACCTCAGTTCTGTTCCCAGTCCTAGAATACACAACATTGGATCAAGACAGTCACTGGAACATAGAGATCGTGAAACTTAAAAACAAATCCTCCCTTCTATGGATATTTATTTCCTTTGTCCATCCCAAGAAATATTGATGTGCACCCTCCGACCATTCACTGAGTGGGTTGCCATTAGTCTGAAAGCTTGTAATTAAGTTTACTGAAAAGAATAGGTGGCTAGTTGTCTCACCAGGTCCTTGATCACCAAAAATTAAAATGAGAGAAAAAAATAATTCAGTGTATTTTCTGGTGCTTGGACATTAATGGCAAAGAGACCAGTAACTCTCTGAGGCTTTCCACAATCTAGCTCCAGCCTTCCTTTGCAGTATCAGCTTTCATAGTGTCATCATACAATCTCTAATAGACTGTTCTACTTACTGAAATTCCCTATTCTGCTTGTCACACACTCAAATTCTGCATGTCCTTCCGGGCCTAGTTAGTTTGCCAACTAAATTCCTCAAAATATTTTTTGACCATCTGAACCAATCCACTCTCTCCCTTCCACTGAAACCATAATTGTCTTTTTACTTATTTATTTATTTATAAATACATCTTATTGAAATATAATTTATGTACAGTGAAATACCATGATTGTCTTCTGAATAGTTTGCACATCTCTTTCCAACTAAATATTTCATGCTTGTGGGGTATATGATGTTCACAGGCCACATACTGTGGTCTCAATTCCCTGATGTACAAAATGGATATTCTACTTCTTAAGCAGGAGTAGAATGGTGGTATAGTGCCTAAGGCATTAGACTGCTAACCAGAAGGTTGGCAGTTCAAACCCACCAGCCACTCTGCAGAAGGAAGATTGGGCAATCTACTTCTGTAAAGATTTACTGCCTTGGAAACCCATTGAGGATCTCATTATGAGTTGGAATCAACTCAATGGCAGCTGAGTTTGGTTTTTGGTTTTAAGCAGATGATTGCGAAAACTAAATGAGATGACTTATGCACAAATGTGTGTTTAACTGTAAACTTCTGTCCAAATTCAAGTTATCCCTTATATATCTTTATCTGTCCTTAGTAACTAGAACACTATTATGTATTTGTTGTTGTGTGCCATTCAGTATATTACAACTTGTCCAGACTGTATAGGACAAAGTAGAACTGCCATATAGGGTTTTCTTAGCTATAATCTTTACAGAAGCACATTTCCAAGCCTTTCTTCCACAGTGCTTTTTGTGTGATTGAACCACCAAAGTTTAGGTTAGTAGCTGATTGCAAAACGTTTGTGCCACCCATTGACCTATGACTGATAATGTTGTTGTTGTGTGCCATCGAGTTGATTCTGACTCTTAGCAACCCTATAGGACAGAGTAGAACTGCCCCATAGGGTTTTCTAGGCTGTAATATTTATGGGAGCATATGCCAAGTCTTTTCTACTGTGTATGAACCACCAACCTTTCAGTTAGCACCTAAGTGCTTAACTACTGCACCACCAGGACTCCTCACTAACAACAACAGCTAACAATTACTGAGCACTTATATGAGTCACACACATTATGTGCATGTGATCTCACTTACTCCCATTCTTCTAACACCCCTGTTGTTGTTGTGTGCCATGGAGTCGGACTTGACTCATAGTCACCCCTCCTTGGGTTTCCGAGGCAGTATCACTACAGAAGTAGATTGCCCAACCTTCTTTCTGAGGAGGAAGGTTCAAACCCACCAGTCTTCTGGTTAGCAGTCAAGTGCCTTAGGCACTACGCTACTAGAGCTTCTTCTAACACCCCGAGGGATAGCTTTATCCTTTCCCATTTTGCAGAGACTTTGACAGGTTAAGTAATTTGTCTAAAATAACGCAGAACATAAATAGCAGAGGCAGTTTTCAAACCCAGGACCTTCTGATTCCAGAGTCTACTCTCTTAACCATCATATAATATTTTTTCAATTAGCTAAAAGTTTTATGTAGTAGTCAACTAAAACTCTTTGTCAAGGTGGAAGATGACTATTTATAGTTATTTTATTAAAACATATCATACGTGACTCAGGGAAAAAACTGTGTGGTTGATCTCCACGAGGTTCTTCTGGCCCAGGCTCCACCAGGACCATCTGGCCATGAGCAGGTAGCCAGGTTTCTACAGGGTCCAGCCTGACAGTACACTCCAGGTTAGCTGCCCGATCATAGTCAAAGCTGAGCAAGTTCTTATCAATGGCACGGGACAAGTCATAGAATTCAGACACCTCCAGCACATTGTTAGTCATTTGAATGATGTTACAGTCTGGTTCCAGGAGATAGACCCGCAGGATAAAGGTTTCTGTGAAGGTATCTGTTTCGGTAAATCTATGGAGAAAATGGAGCAAAAGCAATATTTACTGGTGTACAGATACTTCTGATATCCATCTACCTGGCTTTGGCCTTCACAAAATTTGTATATCAGGTAGAGTTTGGATTCTGTTTCATACTCTACTCACACCTCCCTTCTCTTTTCCCTTCTTCCATTTCCCTTGGTGACAACTTCTTTTTCTGCTACCTCTCCCTCCAGGCACCTTTCTTCAATGCCTGCTCTCAAATCAATCATCCATATGGATATTTAATGACTGCTAAGAGCACAGAGTCTCACTTCTATGAGAATCTGAGTGCATATGTAATTTAAGAGGATCAAGCCTGTATAATTAATGGATTATATTCGAGCTAGGGGTGAAAGGGTGGAGGGATTTTCTGAAGCATCAGGGCCTTTCTGCTGTTCAGATACACCACCACATGAGTGGTCATTTATAGTCTAGTTGAGGTACCCAGCTCAGTGTTTGGCACAAAAAGAGTATTAGCAATTATTACTTCCACTCACTCCATCCTCTTAATGACTTAGTATCTAGGGTATTTTCAGAGACTTTAAAAATGGCTTGTCATTCTTCTCTAAGAGAAAAAATTAATGAGTGATGAGTGTGTGTCAACAATGTATTCCTAATTGATGAGCTTTCATTATAGCCACATTAGGCTAATTCTTTACAGTGTCTCATTCAAGAGGCATTGTTAGTTCCATTTTACAGATGAGAAAATAGAGGCATAAAGAGGTTAAGTGGCTTGCCAAAGAGGCTAAAATGAGGTATAAAGGAAAAAATCATGTTTTCTGATCATCTGTCTCCAACTCCTCTGCATACTCCCTTTGTCCTGAAGATGAAGACCATTGACAGTACCTCTGACCCTGCCCTTAATTCATACTCCTCCATCCTCTCTAACCTGAGGAAGAAGTGGGAGCAGCCAAAGAACATCAGTTCTTCTAGCCCTTCCAGGATATTTCAAATTGTTCAGGCAAGGTCTTTGAAGTTAGTTTGATTTTTAACTCTACAATCTTGGAAAAGTCTAACAGTCCCATGCCAATTTTAGAGTTTCAAAATGGATCCTTAGGTGTTGTGATAGGTTGGATTGTGTCCCCTAAAACAAATGTTCACATCCTAACCCTTAGTATCTTTGAATGTAACCTTATTTGTAAGTAAGATCTTTGTTCCATAAACCCAGTGCCATTGAGTTAATTGTAATTCATTGTAGATGAGGTCACACTGACTTAGGGTGGTTCCTAATCTAATGACTGATTGCTGTCCTTACAATAAGAGGTAAATTTAGACACAGAGATACAGGCACCCACAAAAGAGAACACCATATGACAATGCAGACAGAGTGATCTGTCTACAAATCTAGGAACACCAAGGATTGCAGGCAACCACCAGAAGCTGGGAGAGAGGGAGGAAATAGATTCTCCCTCAGAGTCCACAGAAGGAACCAACCCTGCCACACACATCCAGAACTGTGCGAGAGTACATTTCTGTTATTTTAAGCCACCTACTTTGTGATATTTTGTTATGGCTGCCCAAGGGAAGTACCACAGGTGCCATGTCAATTTCTGAGCACAGCACTTGTTCAAGTTTCTCTTTTGGAACCTGTCACCTATATCACAATTTTCAAACAATCTTTCTTCTTATACTGTGAGCACCAAAAGAGCCCATGTATTCTCACCTCTCATAAATGTTTAAAGAATGATTCTCTGTTCCAGTGCCTTCTACAAAAGTCTTCTGCACTAGTGTACAGCTTCAGAGAAATTCATACTGAGGTATTTTAGCCAAGAGCAATAAAAACTAAGTAAAGGCCTCTGTAAAGACCTATCTCTACCTACACTGAGTTCTCAGTTGCTTCTACAAAATCTATACTTCAATACCATCACCATGAATTTAAGTTTAAAATGAATTTTTTATTGTGATATGATTTATATACAATAAATTCACTCTTTTAAAGTATACAACTCAGTGGTTTAGCATATCTATAGTTTGTGCGACCATAGTTGTTGTTAGCTGTTGTCAAGTTGCCCTCCCTGACTCATGAAGAACCTATGCACAAAACTGGACTATTGTGATCCATAGGGTTTTCATTAGTTGATTTTTTGGAAGTAGATGACCAGGCCTTTCTTCCTACTGTGTCTTAGTCCAGAAGTTCTGATGAAACATCTTCAGCATCATGGCAATACACAAACTTCCACTGACAGATAGTATAGCTGCACTTGAAAGGTGCTGGGTGAGAATCAAGCACAAGTCTCCCACATGAAGGTGAGAGTCCTACCACTGAACCACCACTGCTTACTATGCGAATTGTCTAATTCCAGAACATAAGTGAGGATTAGAACACCAGAGAGACCGTTTAAGAGCACTAAAGGAAAGCAGGATAAGGCTAATAACCACCACAGAAAAGCCCCAAGGAAGATGGTAAAAATTCAGGTAATTGAAAGTTGGCTGTAGTTCTTGCCTCAAATGTTTAGGTCTCCAGTTTCTAATGAGTACTTTCTAGTTTGGAATCTCGTAATGCCCCCATGATGATACTTATCCACAGAAAAATCCCTGAACCACATAGAATGCTTCTCTGGCAAAGAATGAATGATGTTATTTTGTGGCTTACCTGTAAAGTCTAAGCTTCACTGTGTCTTCATCAAGAATTGGGCAGCCATTGTGAACATATTTTACTTCGTTTGGAAGGAAATGGCAGTCAAATACCTAGTTTACATGAAGAAATGGACAAATATCTGTGAGAAAACTGGTACCAGTTTTTTAATTGTTTTTGCTTTCCACCAGGGGAGTGCTGCCTGGAAAAATTAGGGTCTGTCAGAGTTTTGTATGTAATCATTTTTACCACCACTTCTACCCTACCCCCATGCCCATTCACCATATTGCTCATACAGGTATGTCTTGTTTGATAATATGTAAATAATGAAAATCCAAACAGATCAAGCAGATAAATTGAAGGTAAGTGCTTTTCTAAATAATTATCTTTTTATAGCCTATAAAAAATCCCAAACCAAATCCACTGCAATAGAGTCAATTCTGACTCATAATGACCCAATAGGACTGAGCAGAACTGCCCCATAGAGTTTCTAAGGCTATAAATCTTTACAGAAGCAGAATGCCTCATCTTTGTACTGCAGAGTGGTTGGTAGGTCCAAACTGCCAACTTTTTGGTCAATCACTTTTGGCTTTAATCACTGTGCCAGTGCATGTAAAATATAATTCCATTTGTCCAAATTTTATTTACTCACACTCTTCAGGGGTTCTTATCACTTGAGTTAGAAGTCTCCCTGTGTGCATATAGGCAAAGGCATACATGATCCCTCACACAGACACACTGTATTATTGTTGTAGTTAGATGCTGTTGATTTTGACTCATGACAAATCCATGTGACAGAGTCGAACTGCCTCATAGGGTGTTCTTGGCAATAATCTTTATAGGAACATATCAACTAGGTCTTTTTCCCGTGGAGCTACTGTGTAGACTCTAACCATCAACCTTTTCGTTAGTAGCTGAGCACCTAACCACTGTACCACCAGGGCTCCTATAGTTCTGTGTGTGTGTATGTATAAGGCATTTGACTGCAAACCAGAAGGCTGGTGGTTCAAACCCACCAGCCACTCCTCAGAAGGAAGATTGGGCAATCTACTTCCATAGTGATACCACCTCAGAAACCCAAGGAAGGTTCACTATGAGTCAGATCTGACTCAACAGCAGTGAGTGTGGTTTTGGTTTTGGATATAGAGAAAGAGTGAGCCAACCCTGGTGGTGAAAATCAGCCTAAGAGAAAATGGAAGAAGACCATATGAGATGAGAAAATGGAGAATGACTACATTACATAACTTCCTAAATTACATTACATAAACTTCTAAATCACTGAGAATCATGGCCCAGCCAAGTTGGCACAGAACCTTAACCATCACAGCCAACATTACTCTTGACTTGCCCCTAGGTATTTGTTACTGCCCTCCCTCAGAGAGAAGGTTGGGCAATCTACTTCCATAGTGATACTGCCTCAGAAACCCATGGAGGGGTCACTATGAGTCAGATCTGACTTGGCGGCAGTCAGTTTTTTAGGTATATGTTGTTAATGGCAAAATAGTCAAATAGAAGACTTTTTTTTTTACTGTTGTCATAAATGCAAAATGTGAGTAAGGAGATAATAAGTGAGGAATATGTTTTATTTTTATTTTTTCCTTTTCTTTCTTTTCTAAATAGTGTTTTTTTTTTCTCCTTTTTATTGTGACTTGGGTGAAAGTTTACAGGGCAAATTCACTTTCCATACAGCAACTCACGTACACTTTGTCTCATGACATTGACTGTAATTTCCCACAATGCAACAGTTCCCCTCCCACTTCCTCCCCATAGTTACTTCTTCCCTGTGTCCTTCCCTCCCATGCACTCCTGCCCCCTGCGCTGTCTCCCTGTGCATACACTGTCCTTCTATTCTCCCATGATTGATCTCTCCAAGGAGTGTATCTATCTAACGTAAATGTTTAGCTCATATGCCTGTCTTTTGTTCCAAATAGTGTTTCCTATTCAAAGAAGAAGTCACTAATTATGGATACTTTTGTGGTTGAACATAGCCAATCATGACTCACAATTGTCTCTCATATACTTACAAAAGACTGTTTTTATTTGTTATATAAAAAGAAATAACTGATGAGACAAATGGAGATTTAAAGGCAATTACCTTTATATAATTAAAATAATAGTGAGCGGTGTCACTCACAATTAATAAAGGAATTGCAGAAGTATCTTCTCTTTCACACAGGTTATGACACTCATTCTGCCCAATCTGAATTGGTAGAGGGCTGAGAAATACGCTTTAGGATTTACACTTTGTCACTATTTGAGTTCATGATGTCTGTACCTTTTTACAGCTTCCAGTGTTCTCAAACAACATAATCCACTCTGGGAAGACTACCACTAATACAAATGACTTTCTTTTCCCACAGGCATCATTGGTTCGGTTTCTCTTCTTAATTGACAACGAGGAAGGGGAGAAAGGAAAGGCCTTCCCCCATATCACTGACAAATTGTTGTTGTTGTTATTTGCCGTGGAGTCAGACCCGACTCATAGTGACCCCTCCTTGGGTTTCCGAGACAGTATCACTACAGAAGTAGATTGCCCAACCTTCCTTCCGAGGAGTGGCTGGTGAGTTTGAACCCCCAGCCTTCTGGTTAGCAGTCAAGTGCCTTAGGCACTATGCTACCAGAGCTCCTACTGACAAATAGTTATTGTAGTAAAGACACAATCTGCTATGTTAGAAGAAACATCTGTTTTATGTTTCATAATATGTTTTCCTTTTATAAAAGGCGACAACCATAATTGTCCATAAATTTACTAACTAAAACAAAGGAGAGCTAAATCCTTTTCTAATTACGATCTGGGTTTGTTTTTTTCCACTTCAACTGCTTTTCAATTACAATTTATAATTAAATTGTCACACATTCCTAACTCATTACTTACTTTAATGAGAGTAAACTGGTTCAAACTAGAGGTATTTTTCTCACTGCTGTATTTCCAGCTCAAAAGAGCAAGCTCAGCACTAAACTGGGTGGTTTTCCGCCCAGGAAATTTCTTGCTTTGAATCAGGTGTGAGAAGGGTGAGGAAGGCTTATCACTAAAGCATAAGCAATACATGTGGCTGTGTACCTGGTCTTTTTGAATATATCAAGAGGGGTATCTAAACCAAAGTACTGGTGTGCACCAATTGAAGACCCTTTCCAAATATCCAATAGGAAAATGAACTTGTTGTCCTAAGACAAACTTCAATAATGAAATGAAAACACTAATTGAACAGATGTTAAACAAAACATTTTCTGCACAAATCACCGAAGACTGCTCATTACGCAGCAGGGTGTTGTTAATACAATCATTTCGCAAGAAATGAGTTCATATAAGCCTTGCTTTCAACTTACTATTAAGCTCTATTAAAGAATAATGTTTCCACTTTGTATGTGTACATGCACATTCAGCTATCTCAATTTCAGAAACTCCATAAGAAATGAATGCCTGGGGATGGCTAAACCAGCCTGGATTAAAAACAAGCACAAATTCCAGAAACAAAACAAAAAACAAGCAGAGTTTACCTGGAAATCTTGTTTTTGTTCAAATTACTAGAATGAAAAAACAGGAACAATATCCTGGAAATTTGACAAACAGCACACCATTTCCACCAAGGTGATTCTGACGCAGACCCCGCAGGACAGAGTAGAATTGCCCCCTAGGGTTTCCAAGGCTGTAAATCTTTACTGAAGCAGACTGCCTCATCTTTCTCCAGCGGAGCAGCTGGTGGGTTCTAATTGCTGACCTTTTCGGTTAGCAGCCAAATGCTTTAATCACTGCTGCACCAGAGCTCCTTTGACAAAGTTTTCCTAATCTACAGATTTGCTATAGAAACCTCCACATTTTAATGGACTCCTTTACTACAGAATAATTATTAGAAGATAAAATCACTTACTAGTTTTAACCTTATCGGATTTGCCTCTGGAAATACATACACTGAGTATTCAGGACACAATCCTTTTATTTATTTATTTTTTAATGGGCAACAGTATGCTCAGGGGTCAGTTGTGGCTGTTCAGATCCCTGCCCCAGTTCCAAGCAGTCAAGAGTTGCCCAAGTCAGCTAAGCATTGCATTATTTCTGCTCCTTATTGTCTTTCTGGTAAGTGCCTCTTTGCTTTAAAATCAAAGTTTGAAATGAACATGATTTGGAAGTCTACTCCAATCCTTGACCTTTGTACACAAAAAAGTTTTTACCAGCTCTAGTCACTCAGATCTCTTTTTGCTCCCTAGTGCCACAGAAAAGACCAAATGATGAAGACTATTAAACCAGCACCAAAAATACATGCTAGAGAAAATTCCCTTCCTCTGAGGAAGAGTGTTGTATTTGTTTAGAAGATATATACTTGGGGCAGAGAGAGAAACCCACTCAGAGGCTGGTCTAAGTAATAGAGTTGGTGGTGGTGGTTGTCGTTGAGTTGATTCTGACTTACAGTGACTCCATGTATGTAGCGTAGAACAGCTCCATGGAGTTTCCAAGACTGTGACCTTTCTGAGGGAGATTGCTAGGCCAATATTCTGAGGTACCTCTGGGTGGTTCAAACCAACCTTTGGTTAGTAGTTGAGTGCTTAACTGATTGCATCACTAGGGACTACCTCAACCAAAAAAATCAAAACTAGGAAACAATAAGCCTTCCCCAAATTGCCTTCTAGGGAGATGGCCTGGCTTTTGCTTTTCTCACTGGGGTATTAATATTTGGACCCCACCCTGAGATTGAGTATCATATGCAGGAGGTTTGTTCTCTTCTTTAAATATTGCTCAGTCTCACTTCTAAATAAATGTTAAGCAATTATATGTGTGTGTGTGTGTGTGTATATATATATATATATATATGTATATATGTATGTATGTATACACAGGAGCACTGGTGGTGTAGTGCCTAAGGCATTTGACTGCTAACCAGAAGGCTGGCAGTTCAAATCCATCAGCCACTCCTTTGAAGGAAGACTGGGCAATCTACTTCTGTAGAGACACTGCCTTGGAAACCCAAGGAGGAGTTGCTATGAGTTGGGATCGACTTGCCAGCAGTGAGTTTTCTGAGTATATATTTAGAGAGAGAGAGAGAGAGAGAGAGAGAGCTCTGGTAGCATAATGCCTAAAGCACTTGACTGCTAACCAGAAGGCTGGTGGTTCAAACCCACCAGCTACTCCTCGGAAGGAAGGTCGGGCAATCTACTTCTGTAGTGATACTGCCTCAGAAACCCAAGGAGGGGTCTCTATGAGTCAGGTCCAACTTGACGGCCCATAACAACAACATGTATATGTAGGTTGGAAGGAGCACTCAGTTATTAGTTCATCAGTCTTTATAATACACTCACATAGATCAGTACAGCCCTGGGGTGTCTGCTTTATCAGGGACCTCAGTTACTTTAGGATTAAAGTCCTATGTGGGTACCTGTCCCTCCCCACCAGCAGATCTGCAGTCTTTATGGCTAGGTCGCCATTGCCTACTGACGAGCTTCTCTGTATCACCTCAACAACAACAATAAATAACAACCAAACTCACTGCCATCGAGTCGATTCCAACTCATAGCCACCCCCTTTGGGTTTCCAAGGCAGTAAATCTTTATGAAAATCGATTGCCCAGTCTTCCTTCCGCAGGGTGGCTGGCAGGTTTGAACCACCAAGCACCTGGTTAGCAGTCAAATGCCTTAGGCACTATGCCACCAGAGCTCTTTTGTATCACCTACCCATCCCATTTAGCACATCTGGGCTCCAGGTGTGAGCTATCTCAGTTCTATACTTTTCCCTTGATGGACAGATGCCAATCAAACACACTTGCAGAATGTGCATTATGTTGGGAGAAAGCGGAGAAATGTTAGAACATCCAAGAAATTGAGAATACAATGCCTTAGAGCCTGGGGCCCTCACCATATTTTTTGACCATTTTTAGATGTCTATCTGAAGCTCTTTGACAAAAGAAAATCTAGAGGCAGATTTGAGGCAGATATTGAGTTGTTGTTATATCAGGAATACCCCCAAGGTGGGAGACACACACACACACACACACACACACACAGAATTTTGATGGTTTCCAGGATTGAACTATAACTTTTAGTGATATCATTTTGAGTTAGCATCCATCTAAGTTTCTTTATTCCACCTCTACAACACCTACAACTTTTTAATAATCTCATGGAATATGTTTCTTTAGCCAAATGGAGAAATTAATGTTCACAGTTCAGCAAATGGAGCGGTATATTTTTCCAAAAACAGCAGCAGTACCCATTATATATCCTCCAGAGTGTTTGCATTTGGGAACAAATTTAAACCACATTAGGAACAAGCAATGAAACCAGAAGCAATTTTCTATTGTGCATAGGAATAAATATATAAAAATGCACCTTAAAACCCAGTGAATTAAAAGGTAAATCTCTACCTGCAAAAGACTAACCATAGAACACCTTTAAATAGCAATGTCTGAAGGTTTTGATTAATAAAAAAATATATATTATGTAGACATTTTTAAACAGTATTGAATATTTAAAGTATATTCATGTCTTGTCTAACTTCTCTTATGCAAGAGAATGTTCAAATGATGTTAATTGATGAAAAGTTTGTCATGTTTACCTTTGCAGTTCTGAGGTTACAAGTGCATCTTAAAAATGTCATGAATCTTGATATTTTATTATCAAGGCACACTGGCTGGAAGCGGGTAGATAATTTGGGGCAGGATCCTGTAAAGTGTCCACCTCACATCACAGAAGTGACTGCCCACTCCAAGCCTTAAAAAGCAGGCTATTTTGTTCTCTTTGTTATCCTTTGTTTTTGTTTGTCTTTTTAGTTTCTTTTGTTGTTGTTGTTGTTGTGTGCCATTTGATCAATTCCAACTCATAATGACCTACTGTGACAGAGTAGAAATGCCCCAGAGGGTTTGCTAGGCTGAAATCTTCACAGAAGCAGGGTGACAGGTCTTTTCTCCTGTGAAGCACTGTTGGCTCCAAAACACCAACATTTAGTTAGCAGATGCATGCTTAAGTACTGCACAACCAAAGTTCCTTAAGTTTCTCACAGAGAAAGTAAAATCAGAGATGTTCAAGTCTCTCACCTTCTGCTTTCTCCTTGATAATCAGCTGCTCTATGAGGTCAAGCAGCTGGTAGCACTTATAAGAGTTGTCTTCAGTAAAATTGGAGAAATCTTGTTCATTGTAGATATTATTTTTAAAAATACATATGTTCACATTAGTTTGAATTTGCCTTCCTCCACAGCTGTTAATGTAATTAGGAGTAAATCCTGTTGTTTGCAGGATTATAATCCACAGTCAGCCAAGAACATTCAAAACCAGGTCTTACCTAACATAGAAAAACAGTGTAATCCTCTGCCTGCTAATTGCAACTCGACCGTTTCAAACGTGAACATCTGTTTTACAACAATGACTTTTGATAGGTTGAGGGGAGAAATTTTGCCTCTCTCTGTGCACTGCTCCCCCTCCCCCAACTCTCACACACTTGCATTCACACACATGACAGAACAGAAAGTCTCTGATATGACCTACCTGTGGCATGAGTTTCCCAACCCTCTGGGTAATTGGTTCGTTCATCACCACTTCCACTTTGCAGGTGTCTTTCTCTTTGGGGACAGCAAACTGCAGGTTGTCCCCAGACAGGAAGGTGGAACGGCCCTTCATCACTGTCACCCCGAGGTTCACGCTAACAAAAGTGGGGCTGGCCTGGCCCAAAAGCAGCAGCAGCAGGGACAGCAGGGCATTTGGACCACCCCATCCCAGAGAGGTCATGCTGTTAGGGGGCAGCTCGTCCATCTGATGTCGGACACAAAGGAGGCTTCTGTGCTTCCTTCAACAGGGCCAGCTCAGAGTCCACAGGGCCAGGTCAGGGATCCAGACTGTGTGCCCTGGGGTCTCAACATGCCCCTTTCATTTCCAATTCAGACAAGGAGGCCTTTCAGGCAATCCCAAGGCTTTTAATAAAACTCGCTGATCACTCCTGACAACACTGGCAAGATTAATGTGCCTCCCAAGTGCTTTTCTAATCCTGCAAATGGGAGAGGAAAGAGAGAGACGGAGAGACCAAAAGGTTTGTGAGGCTATTCAAAAGATTGCTGCCAACAAAGGAATCTTTCAACCACTCTATAATTTCAGCTAAATTAAAAACCAATAAACGAACTTGACCTCCAGGCACATCTGAAAGGCCGAGTAGCCATTTCATTACCCTGCTTGTAGCTCCCACTTCCAGACTTGACATGTCCCAATCGGATGTCATCTGTGTGGTCCGAGAGGAGACTGCCGACCTCTTTACAAAAGGACAGCATTTGGTCTTCTATGTTCAGAGAGGGCTGTCCAACTCTTAGCCTCTCTTTCATTTGTTAAATGAGGATACAAACTAATTTGTGTTAGAAAGCTGATAGTATTGCCTGCATGCTGTTTGAGAGCATAATTAATTCTAAATCAATATTACCCAAATAGGAAAGGGTCTTAACAATTTGTTGGATGGGCACGATTCTGACTTTGCTGGGCAATGAAGACACTTGACTTAGGAGGCACTGTGTTTCTGTTAAGGGAGATTGAAAATCCTGGAAATGGATAGTGGTGACGGTTGCACAACATGGTGAATGTAACTGCATGTCACCGAACTGCACATGCAAAAAATGTTGAAACAGCAAATGTTTTGTTATACATTTTTATCACAATAAAAAAAGGAAATAATTGAATGGAAATTGGAACATATATATTTTTTCTAAGTGCACATTCAGGTTTTGTCTATGTATAAACCCACGGCCATTGAGTTGATTCTCTGTAAGGACAGAGTACAATTGCCCCCATGAGGTTTCCAAGGCTTTAAATCCCTAGGGAAGCAGACTACAAAGTGGCTTGTGGGTTCCAACTGCTGACCTTTTGGTTAGCAGCTAAGCGCTTTAACCCCTGCATCACTGGGGCTCCTTCTGTGTGTAAAAGGAACTATACATCAAGCTTGAGGATACACAGCTAATGACACAGATATCTGTATTAATTATCCATTGTCACTGATTCTAACTCATAGTGACACTATAGGACAGAGTAGAACTGCCCTATAGTATTTCCAAGGCTGTAATCTTTATGGACTCAGCCAGCCATATCTTCCTCTCATATAGCAGCTGGTGAGTTTTAACTGCTGACCTTTTAGTTAGTAACCAAGATCTTAACCCCTGAGTCACCAGAGCTTCTTTATATTATCTACATTGAAAATTATACTATAATATACTTAATTTGTACAAATGTTTCTGCTTTGACTACTTAGAATTTCATGATTAAGTCTCTGTGTCCTATAGGGACTGCAAGGATTTTTGTCCAAATTTAATATGTTTTGAAATATATCCTTAAATCTAAGTGTGGCTAAGTGAACCAATGGTGATTTATTATACCCATACAAAAGACATGTATTTTAATGGATTTCAATAAACTTCTATATAACCAATGCATACAGTTGTCAGAAGGGTGTGGACAAAAATATCTCCATTATCTACATCTTATAAATGCATCCCCTTATCCTGTATCCTGTTTGAAACCTTTTGGTTCTGAGTCAGTGCCAGATGTGTTACCTGACATCTAAAGGGCATAACTCTTTAGAGTTTTGTTTCTTATAGTGTCAGTCCCAAAACAACTCTGTTCACACACTCTCACTGACCATGCTGCCAACACTCAGGCTGACTTAAGTTCGCTTATGTGGGCAAGAGTGGAAATCTGGTTGCTGAACTTTTACAACAAAATGAAACATTTTTCCATTCACATGTGCCATCTCAAACATCAGATGTGTGTCAAAGTAGAAATGTGCTCCACAGGGGTTCCAAAGGCTGATTGTTCAGAAGCAGAGCACCAGGTCTTTCTCCCAAAGCACCTCCAAGTAGACATGAACCTCCAACCTTTTGCTCAGCAACTGAGCATATCAACAATTTGCACCACCTAGGGACTCCAGTCCTAAGAGAGTGCACTGTTAAAAAAAAAAAAAAAAAGCTGAATTCCAGTATTTCAGAAACAACCTGAAGCAATAATATAGGGAGAAGAGTTCAGAAGCAGTAATTTCCAAATTCCACATCAAAAAAAAGATCACCCTTCAGTCAACTGGGCCTGGATGAAGGATACAAAATTAGGTATAATAGAGATCAAATGGAGTATACTCTGTTTCATTTACATTCTAACTTTCCTCATACGTTTTTTCTTGGTGTTGGGAAACACATCAATTATGTGAACATTCCATGGAAAATATTGTCTTGATTATTTGTTTTAGGAAGGTAATAGGGGAGAAAGAGATTTGGATGAGAAAGAAAAATAAAAACAAGGCAAAAAGGAAAAAAGAGCAACAGCAAAACAAATCAGGGCTCTGAATCAAGCAAGTTTTCATAGATGGCAATTGGTCTTTTATCTCCCCCAAAAGAAAATAATGGTAATTGTCTCTAAGACAAAATTATTATGTCAAGGTGGTGTAAGTGGTTAAGCACTCAACTACTGGCTGAAAGGATGGCAGTTCAAACCTACTCGGAGGCACCTCTGAAGACAGGCCTGGTGATCTGATTCTGACAGATCATGGCCTTGAAAGCCTTATGGAGCAGTTCTACTCTGCACACATGGGTTGCATGAGTCAACAGCAACTTAACAATAAGAGGCAGCCAACATCTTACAATGCCATAGTGGGAAGTCTAGCACATCTTGAGAACTTAGTTTTCTTGGTCCCAACATAGAGATAAGTCAGGTCCTCAGTTTCATCTCTGCCCACAACGTGGTCTGATTGCTCACATGGTTGTCCATGCATCAGCAGAGTTACCGGGGGCATCTGAAAGTGGAGGTAGAAAGGGCACTCAGCTGAGTCTTAAGGGAGTTTATGAACTTTTAGCCACCTCTTACTTAATTTGAGGAGCTCTGGTGGCACAGTGGTTAAAGCATTCAGCTGTTAACCAGAAGGTTGGCAGTTTGAACTCACCTGTCTCTCTGTGAGAGAAAGATGAGGCAGCCTGCTTCCATAAAGATTTACAGCCTTGGAAATCCTATAGGGCTATTCTCCTCAGTCCCATATGGTTACTCTTAGTCAGATTCAACTAACAGCAGTAGGGTTGGTTTGGGTTTGGACTTAATTTGATTCTGCAATGGAAACAAATCTTGTCTTTGCTTGCTTGGGCAGTTCTGCTGTTTATCAGCATTTCGAAATCCTCTTGTCACGGCTGCAAATCAGTTCTGCTCTTACTGGTCATTTTCCCATCATTGACTGTTTTCTTCATGGGGAACTCATGTGTTCTCAGTCTCTCTGTACAAGCCAAGGAAAGAGTTGTTGTTGTTGTTATTTGCCCTTGAGTCGCCCCCGACTCATAGCGACCCCTCCTTGGGTTTCCGAGGCAGTATCACTACGGAAGTAGGATTGCCCAACCTTCCTTCCGAGGAGTGGCTGGTGGGTTTGAACTGCCAGCCTTCTGGTGAGCAGTCAAGTGCCTTAGGCACTATGCTACCAGATTTCCTAAGGAAAGAGTAGTGTGTGGAAAAAAAATGTTCTAAAAAGCTTTTTAAATCAAACTTTCTTTCCTGGGAAATTTCCTGAACAGAAGAAAATAATTTAGTAACATTTCGTTTGGTGGAGGAGAAATGTGAGCAAGTATTTATTTCATAATTATACATTCGGCTTAACTGTAGAAGCAAGTGTGCTTCTTTTTTTTTTTTTTTTAATTGTGATTTGGGTGAAGATTTACAGAGCAAATTCACTTTCCACACAGCAGTTCACATATACTTTGTGTCATGACATTGACCACAGTTTACCACAATGCAACAGCTCCTCTCCCGCTTCCTCCCCATAGTTATCTCTTCCCTGTGTCCATCCCTCCATACACTCCTGCCGCCTGAGTTGTCTCCCTGTGCATAAGCAGCCCTTCTTTCTCCCATGATTGTTCTCTCCAAGGAGAGTATCTAGCAAGTGTGCTTCTTATTGATATAAACATGATACTGCTGTCACTAATCTGAGATAATATGTGCATGACCAGAACAAAATGAATCCCAGCTGTACTCCCAGTCTGTCCATGCAATGGAGATGCTTTGTGGTCAATGGTAATGACCATTTTACTGATCCACATGAGGAGAATAATATTTAGTGATCTTCCTATTTGGTATTTTGCAGTGGTAGTTATATAGCACAAGGGCAGCCTCTTTCTCCTATCCTAGTTCTCGTTTGCTTGCTTTGCTTTTTGCAGAATTCATATGTGGCCTGATACATTCTCAACAGTGCTCTAGGTAGCTATTACCATTCAGTTGTAGAGGATAGATGCAAAGGAACCTTTTTTTTTTTTTTTTTTTAAATTTCTGTCAACCAACACATTTTTATTGAAAACATACTATATGACAGATATTTTCTGTATTCTCAAGCTTGAGCAGAAAATCAAAACAGTTTAAGATTCTTGACCTACTGACATTAGCATTCTAATAAATTTTTGAATGGATTTTCTAATTGGTTCAGTTTTGTTATACTATTGGTTTTCTTACATTCTCATGTTTTACAATTTTAATAACAACAACTAATTACTTATTATCTTCCTATACTTGAGATAGCAAAGGAACCATTTTGTCTTCTCTGGGCTGGTGTCAATTCTAACCACAAGGCTAGAGGTTCAAGTCACCCAAAGGAACCTCAGAGGAAAGGCCTAGCAATCTATTTCTGAAAGATCAGCCACTGAAAACCCACAGAGCAGTTCTACTCTGACACATGGGGTTGGTTTACTGGGTTTTACCTGACTCTAGGTCCCATGTATTTAATGACTATAGTATACCGCTTTGCATTACACACCATAGTTTTATATTCTTTGCAATTCCTTCATTAGCCCTGGGTTCTTTTTCCCACAGTATGCAAACCTTTAACAACTTCCTTTATGGTTCCAGACAGGAATTAATGATAGTTACAAGGAGTTAAATTTTCACTAGAGACAACGTTCTCTAAAGAAAGTAGCTCTTACTTTCAGCATATAATTAACAGAAATACCCTGTCTACCAACATCTTGCTGTTCCAATTTCTTACACTAAAAGCACAGTTCAGAGGCCTCAAGGTAAATAGGCCACTTCATATTCCACTCTATTAAATCAATACAATCTGTGTTGATTGTGTTTAAAACTCTACAGATTTTCTCTAAAATGTAATGAAAACCACAGAAAGTATGGTTTGGGAGAAATTTTCTAAATCAACTTAGTCCATGTCCTTCATTTTATTTATCAATTCATTTGCTTTTTCTGATAATAACTTGTTTTTATGATTGTGAAAAAAATTCATGGTCATTAACTAAAGGATAAAAATAAAGAAAACTAGAGAGAAGGAAAAATATATATATACTTTTCCAACACGCAAAGAAAACACTATCAAGTGTTCATGTGCGTGTGTGTGTGCGTGTGCATGCGTGTGTGCGCGTGTACATCCATCCACAAATATATATACATTTTGTTGTTGTTGTTGTTAAGTGCCGTCGAGTTGAACCCGACTCATAATGACCCCTCCTTGGGTTTCCAA